>NW_024871230.1:0-176102 GCF_019054845.1 Dipodomys spectabilis | reverse complement strand
TTTTCTTTCTTTTATTTCAGAGACATAGTTGTTGTTGTTGTTTTTTTTTTTACATAATCTATATAACAACTTTCAATCCTCCCAATTTCGCTCCTAAAAATTGAGATTACAAGCGTATGTTTTCACACTTGGCCTTGTTGGCATCTTTTTTTACAATAAATTGTGTTGGCATAAGTATAGTATACAGAAGTGTTCAAATGTTTTAAACAGTTTGCATGTTCCCTCATTCCCCTAGTGTTAATGCAATGTAACAGTACTATACTTTTGTAAAATAAAAAGGCAACTTTGGTCTATTGGTACTAATTAAATTACAACCTTTACTTCATTTTGCCAATTTTGTACTACTTTCCTTTCCTTTTCAGTATCTACTACTGTTGCTTTTTTCTTCTGCCTTTCTCCTTTGTTTATGTTATCTACTCAGCTGTTTCATCAACGACGAAAATTAAAAGTAGGTTAAAATCACCATTTGCCAGGCACCAGAATCTTATGATTGTAATCATAGGTATTCAGGAACCTGAGATCTGAAGATCACAGTTCAAAGCCAGAATGAGCAAGAAAGGTGGAAACTCGTGAAAAAAACAGCATTTAAAAAATAACTGAAGAGCTGGAAGATGGCTTAGTACGTAATGTGCTTGCCTAGCTTCATGCATGAAAGCCTGAGTTTGATTCCTCGGTGCCAATTAAACAGAAAAAGCTGGAAGTAGAGCTGTGGTTCAAGTGGTAGAGTGATCACTAGCTTTGAGCAACAGACAATCAGGGGCAGTGTCCAATCCCTGAGCTTAAGCCCCTGGACTGCAAAACAAACAAAAATATAGTTCCCCGATTGTTTTGTATGTAGTGTTCCAACTCCATGGTGCACATTATCCTTACAGCAAAATCAATACAACACCACAATTTACAGTGCTCAGCATACCCATGTGATCATTAGCCATCAAATTGTACACCAGATGTAAAGAGTTAAGGAAGAAATATAAAGAAAGAAAGTCACTAGGAAAACCTATCTTGAGACTATACAAGAATAATATAGGTTCTAGACTATGCTTTGACCAGATGTGTGGCTTAAAGAATCAGAAAAAAATGTTAGATTTTGCCTGTAAAACTCAGGCAACAATTCCTGCCCATCACTAGGATTGAACTCTAGGAAGGATTGTTCCGAAAGTATAAGCCATGCTAACCTTGGCTCCCACTCAACAGGAATACAGAGTTCACCCTCAATAATGCCTGGACTCAAAGATAGAATTCACAAATGGAATTGTGTCAAACTACAAAGTTTCTGCATGGCAAAGGACATCATTAGCAAGCTAAAGGGGTCCTATGGAAGCAGAGATTTTTGCCATGTCTACATTAGAAAATTCAAAGAGCTCAATGAATTACACTAGCAAAGAATTAACAACCCAATTAACAAATGGGCAAACAAACTAAGTAGAGACTTCCCAGAAGAAATAAAAATAGCCAGTAGTCACATAAAAAATGTGCTACATCTCTGGCCGTAAAGTAAATGCAAACCAAAACACTTGAGACGAGCTGGGGAGGTGGCTCTGTGATAGAGTGCTTGCTTTGCAAGCATGAGGCCCGGGTTTGATTCCTCAGCAGCACATAAGCAGAAAGGCTGGAAGTGGTGATGTGGCTCAAGTGATCGTGCTCTATCCTTGAGCTGAAGAGCTGAAGTTCAGTACTCAGGACGAGAGTTCAGGTCCCACGACTGAACAACAACAACAACAACAACAACAACAAAAATACACAACCACTTGACTTGCTGCTCTTTTTCGATCTCACTTTAGACTGATCCCAAAACATTGTTGGTGGGAATGTAAACTTGTTCAACTACACTGAAAAATATACCCACAAAATAACTATGTTCATTATCAAGGTATAGTTATAGCACAAATGCCTTCAACATATGAATGGATCAAGAAAATATGGATATATACACAGAGTAATTTTAATCATCCATTAGAATATTGCATCATTTATAAAGAAATAGATATACCTGGAAAAATTTTGTGAAGTCAGGATAAAGGATTTCTCTCATATGTGGAAGCCAGGTCTATATGTAAACATATAGAGTGTTGTATGCACATATACACAAATATATTTCAAGAAGTACAGCATATGTTGGAAAGAATTTAAATGGTGTAATCCTTTAGAAAATCTAACAGTACAATAAAATGTATATAAGGAAACTGGCACTTGAAAGGCAGGAGGAGGTGAATGAAGTGAAGTCACAATTTTCAACTCATATCCAATGAAACTAGGAAAATTGAGGGGAACAAGTTGAGTTTCAGGGATGGTAGAGGTGATGAAAAAAGTGTCACTGATTAGGATTCATTGTACTTACAATTAAAAATGTAATTAAAAATAATTATGCCTGAGCCTACCACCTATGACTTACATATTCACACTTCTGAGTATCCATCCCCCTTCTGAGTATCCATCCCCCTTCTAAACAACCATGAACCACCTCATCTTACTTAGAAAAGGTACCACTTTGCTGTGTCTGTGAAGCAAGGAATTGTAGGCAGATCAAATTAATGGTGTCCACATATGCCAAGCCATCAATATAAGGCCAGAAACCATGAAAATACTACAATAGGTGGCAGAGGAAACACCATGGATCCTAGAACACAGGTCCAAACTTTCTAACTAAAGATCCAGAATCACAAGAAATCAAAGAAAGCCTGGATAAACTGAATTGCATGAAACTTAAATGTTTCTGCCTGGCAAAGAACATGACAACCTAAATTAAAAAGCCCACAGAATGGGTGAAGAATTTTATGAGCTATTCATCAGACAAGGGCCTAATAGGAAAATTATAAATAGAGCACAAAAGGTTACCCCCAATAAATCCTCAAATAACAGCCCAATTGATAAATGAGGTAGTGACCTAAAGACAGACTTCTCAAAATAAGTAAGAATGGCCAATAGACGCATAAAGAAATGTTCAATATCTCTGAACATAAAACAATTCAACACTGTAATTGCACCTTACTGCAGTAAGGAAGGCTAATAAAAACATGTAAAAGTGATTAGTAACAAATGCTGTTATGGATGCGGCCAAAAGGGAGCTCTATCACTGTTGATGAGAGTGTAAATTGTCCAATCAGTCTGGAGACTGAGATGTGAGTATTGTGGTTTGACTTGTGCAGAGAAGTCAATGTGCTTTTCATCTCCAATTGGCCACTAAAAAGACACAAGTAGAGCTGTGGTGCAAATGAGTCAAGTAGCTTTCATTACAAAATCTCAGGGACATTACCCACATCCTGCATTGAAGCTAGACTACTGGCAGTGTGTGTGTGTGTATGTGTGTGTGTGTGTGTGCGTGTGTGTGTGTGCGTTCGCACGCACGTGCGCATTAGTGATTTTCTGACTGCAACAAATGTTTTGGTGTATTTAAAGTATTAAGAAACAAGGTTTAAATGTCCTGTGATTTTATGTGTGTTTCTGTTTGTATGTATGTGTCTATCTGGTGTAGTTGTGGGTGTGGGTGTACGCATCTGTATGTGCATTTACTTTGTATCATGCTTGTTCTCCACCTATTTTAACATAATTGTCAGGCTTGGAAGGTAAAGTTATGACAATTTTCCAATCTTTTTTTCAACAAATGATTATTTGAATTGAAGGACAGAGAGGAAGGAGAAAGAGAGGGGGAGAAAGAGGGGAGTTCTAAATCCAAGACTGAAACAGCCATATTCCAGAACAAGGCTTCAGAACTAGGTATAAACTAGATCCAATGTTGTGCTGTCAGTCAGCTAGCTGTAAGAAAGCCCCCATCTGGCCACAGGTGTGGATTGTAGTGAAAGATTAAAAATTAGAGTTACATTTTACAATTGCTAACTGCTGGTTTTGCTTCTGTAAACTTACTTGCGCTAGCACTGACCCTTCCCCTCCCTGGAAATAAATAAAAAGTTTCGGAGTCTAGATGTCGGCCCTGGGACAAGCTCTGTAGTCGTAAATAAAGAAATAACAAGTAAATTCCCCAAGTGGCCAAATGGGACCCAAGATAAGGAACAAAGAGTATGTTCCTCTGCATTCCTGTGTAAAAATTCTCGGTTTAGGGGCCTCAAGATAAGGACCATCTGGTGAGCCCAGCAAACTAGGCCAAATGTTAATCAAGCACAAGCCTGTAACTATGTAAACTCTCCTCCAGGGTGACCGCTCACCCTAGACTTGCCCTGAGCCAACTGTTTTACAAAGAGTGTTATAAACTTCCCCGTGTAGTAAACTGAGCCAATCCTGGGGAACCTGGGGTCTTATGCTAATCCTGTGGCTTTTGTCTTTAAAAGTGCCTGTAACCACTGCTCGGGGCTTCCTGTCTGCCTTGGACAGAGATCCCATTTGCCCAAATGCCAAATAAACTTCTCTTGCTTATTGCAGCTGCTGGCTTGAAGTCTTGGTTCTTGGGGTGCCCTCACGTTGAAGAAAGCATCCCAGTGAGTCTGGATTTTTTCATAGGAAAAAAGATAATTCAGTAAAAACAGTCTGTGACATTTACACAAGATCTGGACATCACTTCCTCTTGGGTTGCTGCTGTGCAGGACCAAAATTTGATCTCAAGTGAAACTTGGAATTACAAAAGTTAAAACCCAAAGTCTAAAAGGCCTGTGTAACTCCTTAATTCTCATACTTGATATAAGACTTAGTGGGAAAGGCAGAGGGCAGATTTCCAGCTATTGCAGACTTCTTCGTTAGTGAACAATGAGCTACCACCTTCATTCATGTGGTTCCAGCACAGAATTGGCTCAGATCTGTGAACCTGAGTGTAGAAATTTGAATCTCCATAGTGTGAATGAAAATTTGGTCTCCTACTAAGATAGCAGTTTGGGGGACCATGGGTAGCTGTGGGCAAGTCTCTTTTTAATAGCTTATCCTTTGTGCACATTTGGTTTAGATACAGGGATACATAACTAACTAGTAGCAATGGTCACCGCAGGGTAGAGCAAGAGACCAACAGTAGAGGGACAGAGATCAAACTCTTGCCATCTGCCATTTTATATTGTTTGAATTGACATGTTCTTCATGTATTTTAGCAATTCAAGAATAAAAATTAACATTACATATAGATTTTTAAATTGCCTCTTTGCTTCTGAGAAAATGTAAAAATAACAATGAATTTAAATGGAAAGGCAGTACTTTAAGAGCAGGGAAAAGGAACGGAGCAATGATAATGGGATTCTCCTGAAGTCCAATCTGGAGACTTTATTTACCAACATTGAGGAATAAAATGAAACCATGTAACAAGACTGGCTTCTCTCCTTTTTCTCATCAACAAGGCAGTCCTGTCTGCTTTCCTTAGTAACATGACAGCCCTGCCTTTTTTGCCTTTTTTCCTCATTTATGCCAGAGCCAAAGGGCTCAGTAGAACATGACTAAAGGAGAAAGTTGGAGCTGTCATTGTAAGATGAAAAAGAACAAGCCATGGATATATCTGAAAACCTAGAAAGCCCCTGGAGCCTTGAACTGTTAGGCCTTTCAGGCACCAGTCTTCCACAGAAATTAAACATTCATAGAGAAAGCCAAGATGTGCTCTGATTTATGTAGATTGCCTTACTCAAAGAAAGACCTCCCAATGAAACAATCCTCCCTGCCAACAACAGCCCTTCAGAGTGAGGCTCAGGGAATAAAAGACACACTAAACTTTCCTACCTGCCAGAAACCAGCCCACACCCTGAGGTCACCAGGACAGCAGGGAGGGAAGGCTCAGCCCTGTCACAAAACAAGGATGAAGCTCAGAGTTCCACATCTAATGTCATAATGTACTCAGACCTTCTAAAGTTCCAACAGCTTCCAGAAGGTGTCTGCAGCCCTTTAAAACGATCAAGCTGTGATGCTCAGCTCAAAAGCCGTAACTCTGCACCCAGTGTTAGCCTTATTTAATGACATACAAGCCAAGTAGGGCTCTCTGATAAATTTGCTAAAACCACTGCACTCCATGCCAGCATCCAGTCACTTGTCTTCTGCTGACAAAGCCTGTGGGTCATTCAAGACAGAAGCAGCCATGGCCTCAACTCCACCTGCCATGGATGTTCAGCAAACCTTACTCTTTTGCTCCCTCAGCAATTGCTTTAATTTTGGGATAGCCTCACCAACACTCTCTCCTAATACCACTGCCTCCATGGGGCGAACCCCCCACCCAACCAAACAGTCAAATAATCTGGAGGTGTTCTCTTTGGGATGGACAGATTAGCCTTTCCATGAGCCCATTTCCAGGGACTCCCCTTCCCCCAGATGCCTTGGAAGGGGCATCTGCTCCTTCCAGCAGCAGGCGTGCCACTCTTCCCAGACCCACACTGACCACAGCAGCCTTCTGACAGCTGGACATTGCATGTCCAAGTTGGGAGAGCTGCTGTCTCCAAGTTCTATGGTTGATGGGATGCTAGGCAGGTTCTTGTGCCAGTAGGTGGGCCAGGTTGTGGACTCTGCAAAGCCTTCCGGCAAGGTTTCATGTACCAGCCTGTCCACTGCACAGCTGGCCAAACCTGATGTCTGCTTGGGCTCTGGCTTTCTTGGATCTGCAGTGTTAAGGAACCTTCAGATTCCCCCTGCCAGAGACACCAGTTAATTGCTCAAAAACAGGACCAAATGATCCTGGTCCATCTACTGCAGTCTTTAGCTGTTTTCCCCCACCAGCATGGGACTCTCTGGTGCAACCACTTTTAGAGGGATATTTCTGGGTAGCAAGCAAGTCTAGCTTTTCTTTTATAAGCCAGCAGCCTACTAATATAAGCTCATCTTCTGCCCCCTGCCAACCTAGACAACCCTACCCCTCCCAGCTCCATTGCCCACGCTGTGCTTAGGGGCCTCCTGAGCCCAGGTTCTTCTCCTGAACCTGCCCATGTATTCTGAAAAGAGCCCAGAGAAAACCGTGGCATCTGCTGTACCCAGAAGTCAGTCCACAGTGAGGCTTCTGCAGCCCCCAGCCTTGCTTTCATCATAGCCACCAACAGGGCAACACCCCCAAACACCACCTCAGACCTCCAATGCATAAAAAAAAGAGCCTGTGCTTGTGGCACCCACAGTCACCAGTCATCAGTCCTGGCACGGGAGCATCTGCTAAGGCCACCCCAGTAGGTTCAAGGGCTCTGACATCAAGACAGAGGCAGGCAGGTGCACCCATGCAGGCTGACTTTGGAGCAGCTGGTCTTCCAGGTGCAGGCCTGGTGGCCATTGAAGCAGAACATGACATTGCAAAAGATTACATCACACACTAGAAGATAAACAATGGCCCAGTGCTCAGAGAACTGACAGAGGCAGGAAATCAGAGAGAGAGAGAGAGAGAGAGAGGGAGAGAGAGAGGAGTGTGTGGCTGGCTTTGCTTACTCTAACTCTGATGGAGCAGCTAGGAATAATCTAAACATCCTACCATAAACAATCACAAAAGTGGAAGCCATGTAAAAATAATATATGTATATAAATGTATGTATGATATAAATATTAAGGCAAAATATGTATATTCCATATATAATGTGAATATGTAATGTATGTATAATGTATATATGTATAATGTACAGAGGGAAAAATTGAAATATCGAGTATTTGAAGGAATAATAATCAGTACCTTCCCAATTTTGATTGAAAGCACGAACCCTTCTATGCAGGAATCTACCAGCCCAAAAAAGTCATTTAACACAATTATACAGGTCCACACTAAGATATATTCTAATTGAACCAAGACCGAAAACCTCCCAAGGCGCAGAGACACAACTCATCACACCAAAGTGATCTTCAATGATATTATGACAAATTTCTCATCAGAAATCAGATTAACTATTAGACAGCAAGAGCAACAAATTTAAAGCGCTAAAAGGAAATATCTAAAATCCACCTTTATAACAAATACACTTCCTCCAAATGTAAGAGATGAGCTAAGTACTTACTGATTGCTCAGTCTTATAATCCTAAATAATCAGGAAGGTGAATTGTGAGGATGGTGGCTCAAAGCTAGCCTGGAACTTGTCCTCTCAGGAGGAAGTTATAAGACACGGCTGTCCTTGAGAAGGAGGGAGTGTACAGTGCCATTGCTGGAACAAGAAATAGGATAAGATGGCCATCAAGAATGGAGGCTGTTAGCTAGTGTCTCGAGAGAAGCAATTTATAAGATTCAGTAGTCCTCTAGAAAATCAGAGGATTTTGACCACTGTCCTAGTGATTTCAGAAATGCTATGATAATGACCAGAGTAACCTCAAGCCCAGCTGGATTCCTTAGCAACAGCTGTCAAGGCTGCCAGGCTATGACTGGTCCACTTTTTCTCTGACCTCAGACTCTGATTGATCCATTTCCTCCATGATATCACAATGCCTGGTTGCGATTGCTCCATTGTGTGAGGCCATGCAGGATATATAGGAAGCCATTGTGCTCCAACCTATGTCAGTTAACAGAGCTGGGAGCTCTTGCTTGATGACCCGCAGGACTGACTCAAATCTAAATGATTTGTTGTTTGTGGGGACTGGTTGTCATTTACATTTTGGTATTTCTTTTAAAAGTTTCTGGGTTTTTCATTAATTTATTTAGTTTATTTTAGGTAGATTTGCTACCTGCCATCATAGCAGAAGGATGGAAGAACACTAAGTATCATCCTACTTTCTCCTTGAAGGAGGAGACCATCAAACAATACCTCATGAAAGAGCTCATCGACAAAGGTACCTATGTACAAGTGAAGCTGGCCCATCACCACGTCACAGACAAGGACGTGGCATTTAAAATACTCTGGAAGTGAGAGTCCTCATCATCGGATAAAGAATGAGGTGGACATTTTTAAGAAGTTATGGCAGAAACACAATATCAGGTTGTACCAGGTTATGGAGAAGGAAGAGTACGAGTATCTCATCATGGAAATGGCCACTGGGGGATACCTCCTGGGGTATATCTTAAAATCCTGCCACCTATATGAGGATGAAGCCAGGAGGCTCGCCACACAAATTGTAAGTGCTGTTTGCACCAAAATAGAATCACACACTGAGACCTTAAGTCCAAAAACGTCCTTTTGGACACAAAGGCAATATCAAGGTCAGTGGATTTGGTGTAAGCATCTGGCTCACCCCTGGGCAGTCGCTAATGAATATATATGCAGTTGAGCTATCCCATTCCTCTGAAATGTTCCTGCAACCTGCAGTTGCAGGTGGCTCACGCCTGTAATCCTAGCTATTCAGGAGACTGAGATCTGAGGATCATGGTACAAAGCCAGCCCTGGCTGGCTCTCCCCTCTGAGCAGAGTCAAACTGATACCAAAGACTAATTTGAGGAGAAGATGACAGAGGATAGAGGTGACTAGCAAAATAGCTACCACTCTTCTCAGAACAAGCCGCTGAATGTGGGTACAGGAGCAGAGCAGTTCCAGACAAAGAGGAGGAGAGCCCTAAGAGATATCAAAGATAACCTCACTTGAAAGCCAGATGGCTGTTATTGGGATGGGAGAGATTTGTAGGGGGTCTACTAAAGAAAGAGTTGTAAGTGGGATCCACGAATGGAGATCAAAACACTGTTTGCCAAGCAACGCCCTCAGTCCAGCCCAGAAGACAGGTGTACCAACTGTCTTACATTACCTAAAGAGGGATTCCAGCCAAGGGGCATCTAGTACTGCATTGATAAACTGACATTGTAGTTATTAAAGCATGTAATTTTTGTGCATTGTATCAATTCCTTGCACATGCAAAACTACTTGAATTACACTTGAACTACACCTTAGTCTTTAAAAATGTAGATTGATTTATTTTATTCTGTGTTATTCTTTAAGATACAGTGTCATTATGTAGCACAATTCTATTGCTTAGTCTCCCAAGTGTTTGGATTACAGGTGTGTACCTCCATGTCATCCATCATTCTATTATCTGCAACTTTCCTTATGTTTTAATACTTTATTTTATCCCTTGGCAGTACTGGGGTTTTGATTCAGAAGCTGGTGCTTGACAAGCAAGTGCTCTATCCCTTGACCCCTGCCCACAGTCCTTGCTCTTCATTTTACTTGAGATGAGCTCTTATTGTATTATTTTCCTTGGGTCATTATCAGACTGTGATTTAAATTTTTAAAGTTTTCACAGTAGAGGTCCTTCACATTTTTAGTTAAATTAATTAATTCCTAGTTTTCTTGTTGTTTTGTTTTGTTTAGATTAGACTAGATTTGATTTTGAGGCTAATATATATGAGATTGTTTTCTGGATTTCAGCCTGGATTTTCCCATTGTTGGTAACACAAAAAAACTACTGATTCTTGTGGGTTTTTTACCCTGCTACATTGTTGAAGGTTAGCATCACCTTTACTTAACTTGAGGGATGAAACTATAGGGTCCTTTAAATACAGGATCATTTCATCTGTAAAAAGGGATAATTTTCCTTCTTCCCTATTTGGATCCCCTTTATGTTTTTCTCTTGCCTATTATTGCTCTTGCTAGAAAGTCCATTACCATATTGAAGAGTAGTAGAGAGAGTGGACATCCTTGTCTCATTCCTGATTTTAATGTCTTCATGCTTCCACCGTTAGGAAAATGCTAATTATCTCTATCATATATATGCTCTGTATTATATTGAGGAATTTTCCATGCATTCCTAGCTTCTCAGACTTTTTTAATCATAAAGGGGTATTAGAGCTTGTTAAAAGCTATTTCTACATCCCTATAGACGATCATGTGTTTCTTGTCCCTGCTTCTGCTGATGGTTTGTATTGTTTATTGACAAGAGTATTGAATACAATTGAATCCTAGGATGAAACCTATTTGGTCATACCATGTGATTCTTTTGTTAGTTGCTGAAATTAGTTGGTGAGAATTTTATTAAGAAGTTTTGTATTAATGCTTATCAAAGAGTTGGTTTCATAGTTCTCTTTCTTTGGTGATTCCCTATGTAATTTGGGGAAGGGTCTAAATCTAGCTTCATAGAATATGTTTGATAATTCCATTTCCCTTTATATTCCATTGAAGAGTTAGAACTCTGTATTGTATGTTCTTTGCAGGCCTAAATTTCATGGTACATTCATTGGGTCCTAGCTTTTTCTGGAATGGGAAGTGGTTTATTGACATTTCATTTTCATTACTTCTTATGTGTTACTTCTTGGTTCAGATGGAATATAGGAAAGCATCAAATTCTCCAGGATTCTCCAGGTGATTGGCATAAGGTTTTCAAAGTACTCTCTTATAACATTCTCAATTTTGCTTATATCTGTTGTGTTGTCTCATTTTTGTCTGTAATTTTCTCTATTTGGGTGAGTTCTCTAATTGTTTTTTGGGTTTTTTTTATTATGAAGGTGATATACAGATGGGTGGGTTACAGTTATATATGTAATGAGTACATTTTTAACAGTGTTACCCCTTCCCCATTTTTTCCTTCTTCCCCCAACCCTGACATCCCATTCCTACGAAGTTGTAAAGTTCATTTCTAACATAGTTTCTACTGTATATCAGTGGTGCTTTGGTTAATCTTTGTCCCACCATTTCTGTGATTTCCCTTCCCTTCCCCAAATCAGGTTAACATGTATAAAACAAAGGATACATAAATCAAAAACAGTGACTACAGGGAATAAACCAAAGGGTAAAAACTAAATAGAAATAACTAAAAACCGTTCACTATACAATCATCTTGTATCCATTTCTTGGACCTCATTTCGATAAGCATCATTTTATATGGTGATATGCATATTGCTATTGAGCTATTGTGAATATCCTAGACATATTCTAGTGTTTCCAAATGAGTGGAAATGTGTAGCCTATGATACTTTGGGTCTGGCTTGTTTGACTTATTATGTTTTCCAAATGATTCAATTTCCTTACAAATGGGCAATGTCATTCATTCTGACGGAAGCATAGAGTTTTGTTGTGAATATATATGACAATTTCTTGATCCATCATTGCTGGGTCATAGGGGAGCTCTATTGATAAACCTCTATATTTCTTTACAGAGTGTTTGAAGAAGTTTAAATTTCCACCAATAGTGTAGTAATGTTCCTTTTGGGCCACATCCCAACCAGCCCGGCATCTGTTATTATTAGGTTTCTTCATAATGGTCATTCTAACTAGGGTGAGGTGGAATCTCAATGTTGCTTTGATTTGAACTTCTTTTATGGCCAGAAATGTTGCATGTTTCTTCATGTGTCTATTGGCCATGCATACTTGTTTTTCAGCGAGGTCTCTCTTTAAATCTTTAGGCCACTTATTAAGAGGGTTGTTGTTTTTTGAGGATTTTTTTGGGGAATTTAACTTTTGGGACTCCAAATATATTTGAGATACGAGGCCATTGTGTATTGCAGAGCAAGTAAAGATCTTCTCCCAATCTGCAGGATTTTTATTTATCTATCTATATAAGTTCTCTTCCTAGTCAAATTTGGTATGGTTCTGTCAAGTCTGTTAATTTATTTAAAAAACCAACTTTGATTTGTTGATACTTTCTGCATATTATTTTGTCTTTATTTAGTTATTTGTGATTCAATTTTTTATTTGTTTCTCTCTACTGCTTTGGGTTTGGGCTTGTTCCTGTTTTCAAGGAGCTTGAGGTACATAATTAAAATATTCATTTGAGATTTTCCCAATTGCTTGATGTTGGGACTCAGAGCTATACATTTTCCTCTAAGCACTGCATTTACTGTGTCCCAGTAATTTGTCTGTTTACTTTTGTTAAATTCCAGAAACTTTCAGATTTCCATTCTAATCCCTTCAGTGTCCCATTGGTCATTGAGCAATGTGTTATTCAGTCTTCATTGGTTTGACATTTTATTTTTTTGCTTTATCTGTTTAATTCTAAGTTTATTCACTTATAGCCTAACAAGATATGGGAATTCAAATAATTTTTCTTTCAATTTGGACAGAATTTCTGTGTGACATAAGATGTGTTCTATTTTGGAGAATCTTCCATGACCTGCTGTGAAGAATGTATATTCTGACGCTGAACGTATATTCTGTAGATGTCTGTTAGGGCTAGGTGGTCAGTGTAGTTATTAAGCTTGCAGTTTCTCCATTGAGTTTTTCCTGGATAGGTCATCCATGGATGACAATGATGTGTTGAGATGTGATTTTTTGTTTAAGGAGTATTTGGTTGATGAAGTGGAATGCTCCAGGATTCAGGGCATTGATATTTAGACTTGCTATATCCTCCTAATGAAAAGTTGCCTTTATCAATATGTAATGTCTCTTCCTACTAATTTTGACTTGAATTCTATTTCATCTTATGTTAGTAATTCAACTGTAGCCTGTTTATGGTGTCCCTTTGCTTGAAAATTTTCCAACCAGCCTTTCAGTTTGAGTATGTGTTTGTTTTTGTCAATAAAATGTGTCTTTTGTAGATACTACATGGATATGTCTTTTCTTTTTTTTTTGATACTCCTATCAAATCTATGTCTTCTATTTGGAAATTTAAGTCCATTGATAATGAGAGTTAAGACTCAGAAATATGTGATATGTCCTGCTATGTTATACACCTACTGTTAGGAGAGTCCAGAGGAGACTGGCTAACACCCTCTTTTAATATGTTTCTCTCTAGTTCCTTCTTTTTTACTTACACTTTAAACTGCCTCACCTTTCTATTCTATTGCCACCTCCTCCACCCTCTATGGATCCAGAAGTGGGGGTTAAAAAACCTGGAGGATCTAACAATAACTTAAAAGGGCTGGCAGAAAAACTCACAGCCGAAAAACTGCCACTGACCACCTGCAAGTGACACCAACAAGATCTTAGCCTCGGGTCTTGGCCCAGGGGGTCTGAGTATGGGGGAAAACCTGTCAGTCTGAGGTGATGGCCGCTAGGGACTTCTTTCCCTTGTCCCAAGATGACTAAAAATTCTCCTCTGCCTTGAAAGGCCCCTGGGTCAACGTTTACAGAAATCAAAAAAAAAAAAAATCCTCCGGAGGTGAGTAAAGGGGGTTCGAGTCCCCTGGTAAGTGGATTTGAGTCCCACTTGTGTATGGTGGTGAGATGTTGTCCCATTCACTGAGAACTAATTTTGTCTTTGTGGCCACTTCTTTGTCTTGTTTACTTCGGTGTGTTTTCTGTTATGTTTTCTGAGGTAGGGATAAACTGGGGGCCCATTAGCCACCAACTCAGCCTTTGTTTATTGTCTTGTCTAGTTCTGTTTTAAAATTGGTACAAGTTTTAAAAATACATACAACTGATTTTAATTTTATGTGCTT
This sequence comes from Dipodomys spectabilis, assembly GCF_019054845.1. NCBI lineage: Eukaryota > Metazoa > Chordata > Mammalia > Rodentia > Heteromyidae > Dipodomys > Dipodomys spectabilis. The sequence goes on along the minus strand of NW_024871230.1, from coordinate 161,998 downwards.
TAAGGCCTGTGTGTGTTTTGTATGTGTTTGTAAAAGAGTTCAAGATAAAAATTGTCAACATGCTATAACAATTGGGTGAGTTTAACATGCAAAAGATTATGAGGTTTGGACATTACCAAAAATTTTAAAAATTTTTCACATTGTGACAGAGTTCCGGGAAGATGGCGGAGGAGAAGCTGGAATCTGAACAAGCTCTCGCATAGAAAGCAGTTTTAGAGTTCCAGTGAACAGTCCTAAGCCAGAGAATCACACCAAGTGTGCCATCACAGGACAGAGAGTTAGACAAGAGAGGGGAAGCCAAGACAAGGAGACACATCTGACCGCCTGCCAGCAGCCGCGGCGGCGGCGGCGGCAGGGTCGCAGCGGCTACCGCAGCCGCGGCCATACCTGAGCGCTCACACAGAGAGTCCGGGACGAAGGAGCCAGACGCAGAGGGCGAGAGGATTCTACTCAACACCAGCAAGAACCGACAAGGAGCGGACAACTTCATCCTGCACTTTGCAGACCAGAGACGACCCAGGATCCAAGACTCGGCGTGAGTAGCCCCACTTCCTCACTCCTTCTCAGGGAGCAGAGGAGGGAAGGCCACCCCTCCCCCCCCAGCACCGGTGATCTCCATCTTGGATACCGACAAAGCTCAGAGGAGCTGCTAGCTCCAACTCAGGCCTTGGAATAAAACGAGTCATTTAACAGGTCACAAGAACTTAACGGCGAAGTGACCTGCCAGACTCAGCTCCATCCAGGGAAAAGTCACCCAGCTCAGGCACCAGCCATTGGAGTGGCTTTCCTCACTGGGTAACCAGAGCCAGAGGCTGCCCCTCCCTCTAGCAGCCTCCACAATCAATTGAAAAACAGAAACCCTGAGAATGGCTCCAGGGTGGGCTCTGTGAATTTTTCACAAAATAGCCCCAGGGAAAAGCTACTGTTTGTTGAAAGGCCTCAACTCTACCAGAACCTAGCCTCATCACCCCTCTTTTGTGATTCTCAAAGCAGATCACCCTCCCATTAAACTAACCTGGGAGGGGGATCTCAAAATCTTGCGTAAAGCAGAGCATTTTTCTGCCTGTTCGAACAAACTGACTTAAGAAACCAATCAAGCCACAGGACCTCAAGCTGACCAGAGACTCCAACAAGAGGCTGGTAACAGACAAAAGGGAGATACAGGATTCTTCCCACCCCTCCCAAAAAAAAATCAAAAAAAAAAAAAATCAAAGAACTTTTTTTTTTCTTCTTTTCTTTTTTTTTTTTTTTTGGTACCTTATATATATAAAATTTTTTTTTCCTTTTCTAAAACTTTTATTAATCTTTAATTTTTGCCTTTTTTGAAAAAATAATTGTTTTCCAGTAACTTTTTTTTCCTCTTATAATTTTTATTTTAGGAATACGTGAATGTACGTTTTCCTTTCTTTTCTTGTCTTCTCTCTTTTTATTTCTTTCTTTCTTAATTATCTTTTTGTTTTTTGTCTAGCTCTACTGAACTTCTGATCTTTTTTTTTCTCCCTTTCTTATCCTTTTCACCTTTTCCTTTCTTTTGTTCTTCTGTATGTGCCTTAACTCTTGTCCTGCACATCCTGATAAACCCATAGTTAACTAGTAGACCCTATCCCCCATTGTGTACACACTTAATCCACAAATTTATTACTCAATCCAAAACCTCTGAGACTTAAATTCCTTAATAGCAGTACTACCTCTTTATACCTATATAATATTTTAAGCATTTTTTAAGTTTTTCACATCTCCTCTATCTCCCTCCTGTTTTCTCATTATATTCACATTCCTCTCTAAATAGATGGTCTTTCAATCTCCATAACTATATTAATTTTTACGTTTCTAATTTTTTTTCTGGTCTCTTTTCATTTCCCTTTACCTTTCTTCTTTTTCTCTCCCTCTCTACTTGCATCCTACCCAACCTATTTCCTGCATTGAGATTAGGACATAGTTAACTCTCCCTGTGCCTCCCCACACCAATCTATTCCTAATTTTTACCCACATCTCTCCCTAACCCTAAAAATTTCTGGTTTCCCAAATTCTTCTCTGTGGTTCGAAGCCCATTAACATATAGTTGTTTGATGTTGAATAGATGTATCTGTTGAACTAGATTGTATCTGTAGACTATTGACTGTATAAATGCAAACGTTGGTTGATGGTTGCCTTAAGATAGTGTTCTAGCACAAAACTGGTGCTATTTTCATCTCAAATGGGCAGAGTAAGCCGAAAAAACACAAGAAAAATGGCAAATCCAGGTATCTCAATTCCCAATCTTGATAATCAGGGGTCAGATCAGATAATGAACAATCCAGAGGAGAGTTCCCAAATAGCTCTACAAACACTGGTGGCAAATATGATAAATGAGAAGTTTGACAACTTACAAAGGACTCTGTATGAGCGTGATAGGGAGAGAGAGGAGGCATCCCAAAAGTTTATGCAGGAATATCATAAGCGTGAGGAAGCTACTCAAAAAATGATACAGGATTTGCGTGAACAACTTGAGAATACTCAAAGAGAAAGGGAGGAATGGCGTGAGCAGGCTGAGAACACTCAAAGAGAACTGCAGGAATCCCAGGAACGGGAGGAAAGAGAACTGCAGGAATCCCACAAACGGGAGGAAGATAATCAAAGAGTAATTCAGGAATTGAGAGACCAGGTAGAGAACACACAAAGATCAGTAAAGGCATTCATGGAATCCATTAACAAAGAGCTGAAGGAAGTCAGGGAGACCACAAAGGGAATGCTGAATGGAACCCAACAGAAGGAATGGGAGTCCAAAGAAATCATAACCAATCAACTAAGTGATTTGAGAACAAACACTGAACACCAAATTAAGGAAGTAAAGAAATTCATACAAGACCTAAAACAGAGCTTCAACAAAGAACTTGAAGCCATCAAAGCTGACCAATTAGAAGGAAAAGAGATAAAAAACAAAGTAGAGAGTCTTGACAGCAGGTTAGACCATGCAGAAGATCGAATCTCAGGGATTGAAGACAGCCTAGATATTATAGAGAAAGAACATACAACCATCCAAGACAAGTCCAAGAAGTATGATAGATCTATTCAACACCTAGAAGACACCATCAGAAGGCCTAATCTAAGGATAATGGGTGTAGAGGAGCACCTAGAAACAGAAGTTAATGGTCTAGGAAATTTGTTTAACAGGATCCTAGCAGAGAACTTCCCAAACATACAAAAAGATAGGCCTATTCAGATACAAGAAGCTTTTAGAACCCCAAATAGACCAGACCAGAATAGGACATCCCACCGTCACATTATAATCCACACAGGATCAACTCAGACCAAGGAAAAGATCCTTAAAGCTGTCAAGGAGAAAAGGTTAATCACCTATAAAGGGAAACCAATTAGAATCACCTCAGATTTCTCAGCAGAGACAATCAAAGCAAGAAGAGCCTGGAATGATGTATGCCATGCCCTAAAAACAAACAACTATCAACCAAGAATACTGTACCCAGCTAAACTCTCCTTCATAACTGAAGGCCAAATAAAAACCTTCCATAGCAAAGAAAAATTGAAACAATACATCTCCACCAAACCAGCCCTACAAAAGATTCTTAAAGATGTCCTACACATAGAAAACCAACAAGACCGCAACAAAGGCCAAGAAACTGCACCCAAACTGAGAATCCAAGAACCATAGGAAGAACCTAGTTTTCGCAGCCCCCAAGAAGGTGGATAACATGGCAGGAACTCCCAAATACCTCTCAGTCCTATCTCTTAATGTTAACGGACTGAACTCTCCAATTAAGCGACATAGACTGTCTAGTTGGATTAAAAAACAAGACCCTTCTATCTGCTGCCTGCAGGAGTCACATCTTGCCCGTAAAAACAAACACATTTTCAATGTTAAAGGCTGGAACAAAATCTACCAAGCAAACGGCCCCCATAAACAGGCGGGAGTTGCAATCTTAATATCAGATAAAATAGACTTCAAATTAAAATTCGTGAGAAGAGATAAAGAAGGTCGCTACATACTAATTAAAGGATCTCTCCTTCAGGAGGATATTACAATTCTAAATATCTATTCGCCAAACAATGGAGCACCCAAATTTATCAAAGAAACACTACTTTCCCTCAAATCCCATATAGATCCAAAGACATTAATTGTTGGGGATTTTAACACACCACTCTCCCCACTAGATAGATCAACTCGGCAAAAACTCAACAGAGAAACCGCAGATCTAAACAGCTGCATAGATCAACTAGACTTAACAGACATCTACCGAACATTTTACCCAGCAGCATCAGAATACACGTTTTTCTCAGCAGCACATGGAACGTTTTTTAAAATAGACCACATTTTAGGCCACAAAGCAAACTTGTCTAAATTCAGAAACATTGAAGTTATACCTTGCATTCTCTCTGACCACAAGGGAATAAAATTAGAACTCAACACCAAAAGCCACCAAAGAAAGTCCAGTATCACATGGAGGCTGAACAACACACTGCTGAATCAAGAGTGGGTCATGGAAGAGATTAGAAAGGAAATTCAAATGTTCATGCTATTCAACAAAAATGAACACACAAATTACCAGCTCCTCTGGGACACAGCAAAGGCAGTACTCAGAGGCAAGTTTATAGCTCTGAGCTCCCATATCAACAAATTGGAGAAATCTGAAACTAGCAATTTAATGACACATCTAAACCTCCTTGAAAAAGAGCAGCAAGATAAACCCCAATCCAGTAGACGGAAAGAAATAATCAAAATTAAATCAGAATTAAATGAATTAGAATCCAAAAAAACTATAGAAAGAATCAACAAAACAAAGAGTTGGTTCTTCGAAAAACTTAACAAAATTGACAGACCCTTAGCAAATCTTATCAGAAAAAGAAGAGAACACACCCAAATTAATAAACTCAGAGATGAAAATGGAAACATCACCACGGAAACAACCAAGATTCAGAACATTATAAGGGAATACTTCTCAAAACTTTATGCTAATAAGTTTGAGAACTTGACAGAAATGGACCTTTTCCTAGCAAATATTGACATGCCAAAACTAAACCAAGATGAGTTAAACCAGCTTAACAGGCCCATACCAAGCATTGAAATAGAAACAGCAATAAGAGACCTCCCAGCTAAGAAAAGTCCAGGACCAGATGGTTTTACAGCGGAATTTTACAAGGCCTTCAAAGCAGAGCTCACACCAATACTCCTCCAACTCTTCAATGAAATTGAAAGAGAAAGCTCACTACCGAACACATTCTATGAAGCCATCATAACCCTCATCCCAAAACCAGGCAGGGACTCATCAAAGAAAGAGAACTATAGACCCATTTCTTTGATGAACATTGATGCAAAACTTCTCAACAAAATTTTGGCCAATCGACTTCAACAATTCATCCAAAAAATCATACACCACGATCAAACAGGATTCATTTCAGGGATGCAAAGCTGGTTCAATATACGCAAATCAATTAATATTATTCATCACATCAACAGGAGCAAGAATAAGAACCACATGGTTATCTCAATAGATGCAGAAAAAGCATTCGACAAGATCCAACACCCCTTTATGATGAAGGTTTTGGAAAAATTAGGAATCCATGGAACATTCCTCAATACGATAAAGGCTGTATATGACAAACCTACAGCCAGCATTATACTCAATGGTGAAAAACTAAAGCCATTTCCTCTTAACTCAGGAACAAGACAAGGATGCCCACTCTCTCCACTTCTCTTCAATCTAGTATTAGAATGCCTAGCTACAGCAATAAGACAAGATGCAGACATAAAGGGGATCCAAATAGGGAAAGAAGAAATAAAACTCTCCCTCTTTGCAGATGACATGATCTTGTATTTAAAGAATCCCATAGACTCCACTCCCAAATTACTCAAGCTGATTCAAAACTTCGGCAAAGTAGCAGGTTATAAAATTAACCCCCAAAAATCAATGGCTTTTCTGTATGCCAACAATGAGAAAAGTGTGGCTGAAATTAGGAAAGCAACTCCATTTGTAATAGCCCCACAAAAAATAAAATACCTAGGAATTAACTTAACTAAAGAAGTGAAGGACCTCTATGATGAAAACTTTAAAATCTTGAAAAAGGAAATCAACACAGAACTTAAAAAATGGCAAAACCTCCCATGCTCCTGGATTGGAAAGATTAACATCGTGAAAATGGCAATACTTCCCAAGGCTATCTACAAATTCAACGCAATACCTATCAAAATTCCACCCCCATTCTTCAAGGAAATAGAAGAGGCAATCCAAAAATTCATATGGAACAATAAAAGACCCCGAATAGCAAAAACGCTCCTGAATGGAAAGAACACTGCTGGAGGAATATCAATACCAAACTTCAAACTCTACTATAAAGCCATAGTAATCAAAACAGCTTGGTATTGGCATAAGAACAGACCTCAGGACCAATGGAATAGAATTGAAAACCCAGAAATGAACCCACAGACCTATAGCCATCTAATCTTCGATAAGGGAGCTAAAACAATAGAATGGAAGAAAGACAACCTCTTCAGTAAATGGTGCTGGCAAAATTGGTTAACTACATGTAGAAAACTTAAGCTAGATCCTTATATATCACCCTGCACCAGAATCAACTCCAAATGGATCAAAGACCTTGAACTCAAAGCAGACACTCTGAAAACATTACAGGATGGAATAGGAGAAACCCTAGGTCTCCTTGGCTCAGGCCGAAATTTTCTGAATAGAGACCTGGAAACACAACAAATCAAAGACAGGTTGGACAAATGGGATTGCATAAAGTTGCAGAGCTTCTGCAGGGCAAATGACATAGCTAGCAAATTCAATAGAAAGCCCACGGATTGGGAGAAGATCTTTACTAGCCATACAACGGACAAGGGTCTCATATCTAAAATATACTTGGAACTCAAAAAATTAAACCCCCCAACAACAAATCCTCAAAGAAACAACTGCCCAATAAATAAGTGGGCGAAAGACTTAAAGAGAAACTTCTCTGAAGAAGAAAGAAGGATGGCCAATAGACACATGAAGAAATGTTCAACATCCCTAGCCATAAAAGAAATGCAAATCAAAACAACATTGAGATATCACCTCACTCCAGTGAGAACGGCAAAAATCAAGAACTCTAACAACAACAGATGCTGGAGGGGATGTGGACAGAAAGGAACCTTAATTCATTGTTGGTGGGAATGTAAACTTGTTCAACCACTTTGGAAAGCAGTATGGAGGTTCCTCAAAAGACTCCACATAGAGCTCCCCTATGACCCAGCAATCCCACTTTTGGGCATTTACCCTAATGTTTACAAACAAGACCACACTAAAGCTACCAGCACAACTATGTTTATTGCAGCATTATTTACCATAGCTAAGATATGGAACCAACCCAGATGCCCCTCAGTAGATGAATGGATCAAGAAAATGTGGTATATATACACAATGGAATTCTATGCCTCCATCAGAAAGAATGACATTGCCCCATTTGTTAGGAAATGGAAAAACTTGGAAAAAATTATATTAAGTGAAGTAAGCCAGGCCCAAAGAAACGTAGGTCCCATGGTTTTCCTTATTTGTAATATCTAGTATATGTATGAGTCAAGCGGAAAAGGTCAGATAATGTGATGTCAGGAAAATGAACCCTTAGATGTGTATTTTAATGTTTTTTTCTTTCATGCATGTGTTTCTAACACATTTATAAGATTATCTCTTTGTTGCTTTGTATGTCCCTCCCCCACAGTATAACCCTTGCTTTCACTATATTTGATGTCAGTATAACTTGTGGAGGAGATGGGGAAAAACCAGTTGTTTAAGGATACAGGTGGACCTGTTGCAACAATGAGAAGTACAAGTTGTCATGTCCAAAACGAACTTTACAATGTTGGTGGGGGGGGGGCTGGGGGGAGGGAGGAAGGAGAAGGATTGGGATTAGGGGGGGAGGGGGGAGGCTGGGAAGGGATGTGAAGGATAAACAAAGGAGGAGGCTGCAATGCTTGGTAAGAAATGTACACATTATCCTGCCCATGTAACTGTAACTCCTCTGTACAGTATGTTCACAAATAAAATAAAATTAAATTAAAAAAAAAATTTTTCACATTGTTTTCAATGACTTTTTAAGGATACTTTAACTTAAAAATAAAAAATCTGGTATTTTAAAATACATAAGGCTGTTTACACTCTAATCAAGTTATCTGGCTTAAAAATACATTGGCTCTTTAAAATTTAGTTCTCTTTGCTAAACATTGAAAATAAATATTAAACCTTTAAATATAAAAGTTTGTTTACCACTGTCAAAAACATTACCTGTTCTGTCTGTCTAAAACTGTGTATTTTCATTCAAAAACCCAAGAGATAAAATAAAAAACTTAAAAGCCAACAAAAAAAACCCTCTCTTTAGGGGCCAAGTGGCCCAGGTTTGTTCTGTCCTTTTTCAGTACAGATAAATACTAAAAATATGCTAATAAAAATTAGTGATGTGATGATCTGATTACTATTGCTAAAACTGCCCTTTGGACTTAAAAAGAGGGTTTAGAACATATTTGTGTAATGTGACTTACTTTCAATAATATTCTATAATTAGGATATGTTTTTAAAAGTCATAAAGGTGTTAAGTCTAACTTCTTGGTACAGGAATGGTGATTGTAATTCTTACATTAAAAATTGTCATTTAAGTTTAAAAATTTTAATGTGTGTCTCTTTTAAAACAAACAGCCAAAAAACAATAAGTGACCCTTGGCCTCAAGATTTTAAAGGATTTTTTTAAATGTAACTAAAACCTAAAATATAATATAATAAGAGATTAATAGGAGGGTTAAAAATTAGAAATGGATTTCTGGATATAAAGTTTAAAAGTCAAATTGTTCTTCCTCAAAGTGGAAAAATAACAATTACCAAAATAATTGCTTAATTGCTATTCCAATTTACTCATATAGCTTTATTAAGTTTCCAGCAAGCCCAAAACCAAACACAAAAAATTCTTACTAGTTTGTCTGATGTAACTTTGGCTCTTAATATGTTTCAGGTAAGAGCATGCTTAAAAGCTAATTCTATGTTGACCACCTTATTGCTTTTAATTGGAGTAAAGTGGCCTTTTATAAGACTCATTGATCTACAAACTTGTTCAAAGCCAGCCCGGGCAGAAAAAGGTCCCTGTGAGACTGTCACCTCTATTCAGCCAGCAGAGTGCTAAAAGTGCAAGCAGAATTGCTTTGGGACTCAAAGTGACAGAGTGCTAGCCTTGAGCTGTAGAGCTGATGGTCAGCACTCAGGCCCCAAGTTTGAGTCCAGCGACCAGCTAAGGGAAATGCAAATAAGACATTTATCCCAGTGTAGAGAAGACATTCCTTGGACAAAAACAATGGAAGAGCATCCAGAGGCAGTAAGCCACTGCTTGGATGGCAAATATATCAGATCCTAGAGTCATTTGTGCATGGCCCTTCAAAAATTGGTCAGAGCCAGGAGGTCATGGGAAGATAGTTTGTAAGCATGCCTAATGTCCATGACTATCTACCTTGCAGGGACAGGAACTTGTCAGTAATCTGTGATAGTACTAAAAAGCTAAAATTATAAAATCTGGAGGATGGCTTCAAACCCAACTCCTGTATGTGCCAAAAACCCTAATTGGCAATAACATTTGAGCTAACACCAGCTACATAAAATTTATCTGTTCAAAAAAAAAAAGTTTGTAAGCCTGAAAGTGTGTTTCTATTAACATATGTCTAAAGGCTTGCACAGGTGACTTAGACATTTTTAGGGTCACTAGAGGTCACATTCCTAAAGATGCTTTTACAAATCATAGTGCTAAACAAGCTACATTGCTGTAGCTGGAAAAAAAAAGTCTGTGCATTTGTCAAATGTTAATATTGTTCTTCATGACATCTAACCCTGGTAACCTCTTTGTAAAATAGACTAAGATTATAGGTTCCTGGTTAGGTAGGATCAACACCTCTAAGTCAGCTTTAAAATGTTACAAAAGATAAATCTTCGCCCATCATCCCTTTTTAAACCAAGGGACCAGAGTTATTAAAAAAAATGTGGCAAAATCGACAGAAGATAAAGGCATGGAAAATAGTAGTACAGGCCTGAGCCCTCTATATCTGCCTAAAAAATCAGCCTTATTAAAAAAAAAAAAAAACTATCTAGTTAAAAAGGTTGTCACCTTGGTAAATTGTCCTGGGCTATTTTCTAAATAGTCTTAAAATCTAGTGGGGCCACAGCCTGCCAAGCCTATGTATTACTTGTATCCTTAACAGTCTGTGTAGAAATTTACACCTCGGCAAGTGTTGTGACAGTCCCTTGGAGCCACTGAGAGACCCTGCTGCTGCTGCTGCTACAGTCTGACAATCACCTAAAAAAAATCTACAGGTACCCTGACCACCTCCACCATGAAGAAAGTAGACTAAACTCCTGCCTGATTCCTTCTTTTGGCTGTCTTCGCTTTGTTCATGTTACCATATACCTACTCTAATTTTATTATGGCTACTCCTCTTGCCGGGGAGACTAGCAAACATTGTATTTCTCATTCCCTACACTGCTTTGCCACTATGGGTCTTCCTAAACATATTAAACTGATAATGGTGCGAGATATGTTGGACAAGCTTTTCATAAATCTTACCAGATTTTTCACTCTACAGGTATTCTCTATATTCCTCAAGGACAAGAAATAGTTAAACAAGCCAACGGGCTGTTAAAACACCAAATTTTTTAATCAAAAGGGGGAAATTATACCACTTCTTTCCTGTTAATATTCTTCTAATGCTTTATTTGTACTAAATTTTTTAAGTTTGGATTATAATGGCCTTTCCACAGCATAGCGGTTTGGGGGGAAAAAAAGAGAGCAAAGAGCTTTTGTCCAAATTTAGTGGAAGGATCCTTTAAGAGGTGATTGGCATGGGGCCATATGCGGTTTTAACATGGGGTGAAGGACATGTTTGTGTTTTTTTTTGCAGGAAGAAAATAAATCCCGCTGGTTGCCTAAGCAGTGATTTAGGATTGTGGAGTTTCATTCAGATGACACAAACGCTGACACATTGGGCTTACATGCCTTATCCCCTGATTGTGGGAGGGAGTTGAGGTACTCATTCACATCAATAAATCAGCATACAGTACAGCCCCGATCCCTTCATCCAGCACACCAAGATCAGAAATATCTCAGCTTCAGACATTGGAACTCCTTTATGCTTTACCACCAGCTCTAAAGGCTCCATTCCAGGCTGTATTATAATGCCAGCCAGGACTCAAAAAATTTGGATCCCAGACAAAAATCAAATATACAATATACACATGACATCTTTACCAACTGGGCACCCAGTTCATGCAAATTCTACTCCATCCTATATGATACTGCGTTGCATTAATTCTTCACAAATAGTAGTATCTATAGGAGAGCCTCATCTAATAAAGTGCAGACATATACAGCCATTTGTTACCAATATTTCTGGAATTAACTCTCAATTAATGAACTGGTCTGGAGCTAATCTTACTAATAAGTACAATCTTGGACTGTGGTGGACAAATGGGCATCCTCAACATCATGTTTGGATGCTGGTGGCTACACTCAACAAAATAACCTGACCCAATTCATCCTTTAAAAAAGTTATGAGTTGTATATCACCACCCTATGTCATTATGTATGGACTGTTTAATATTTGTGTTGGATCTAATTATTTTAATGTTTCCTGCTATTAATTGTTCTTTTACTGATTGCTCATATAGCGGCATAACTAAATCCATACTTATTGTTAGACAACCATCTTCTGTTATGCTTCCTGTAATTATTTCTAAAACTTGGTATAAAGATTCTGGCATTCAGGTGTTAAGACAATTAAAAGAACTAATGCGCCCTCATCGATTTGTTGGGCTACTTGTAGCTGATGTTTTGGCCTTTAATTCGTTAGCTGCCTCCACAGCGGCAGCTGCTGTGGCACTAACACAAAATGTACAAACTGCACATTATCTTAATTAGCTTGCTCATAATACTACATAAGACCTACCTCTGGACTCTAAAGTGACAAAAACTGCTAAAAAATTGTTTAAATAAGTTCAACACTATATCCCTTCCCTGACTTATGTTAAAGGATTGCTAATATCATTGCTTGGCCTGGGAATGCTTTTGCTAATGGTTTGTCTATGCCTTCCTTGTATTATACATACACTGCAAAATTCTTATATGAGTTTAGCCACCCAGCTACATAAGATCAAGCTCCATACAAAAAAATTCCCCCTGAGAGGAGTTACAGCCAGAGAGAGGTAAGAGGGGGTGCCAGTCTAACCAACCTAAGACAGGGCCTACAGCTTCACTCTAAAGAAGTTCCCTAAGAGGGGTAATATAGACAAGGCAATCCACCCAACCTAAGAAAGGCGGGTTAGCTTCTTTAAACAAAATGGGGGAGATGTTGGGAGCCAACAATAAAGTTTAAAGGTCATCTTGACCCTGGTGCTCACTTGAAGACATGTACAAGGAACTGGCTTACTTAAAAAACACCAGGAGCCAGGGATTGTTTTGCTATGTCTGTAGAATTTGTTGACCTTGTCTTGTTTTTACTACACTCTATTTTCATTAAAATTTTTCTTGTTTTTTGGGACTATTGTAACCTTATGTTACCTCTTGACTTTTAATAGTATATATTAAAAAAAGTTAAAAATAAACGGTGCGGCAGTCTTGAGCTGCAGACCTCCCCACCCCATCCTTTGTCTTATGTCTTTATTTTTCCCCATCCTCGCCCCCTAATTCAGGATTCCCTTTCATTGCTGGCAGGCTCTGGAACATTGTCATTAAATATTTTTATACATCATTTAAATGTAAAGGAGTGTTTGGCTTAGGACCATATTCACGGTTGGTAGTTGTTTATAGTTGTCATATATGGTGTAGTAGTCATCATATATCATATAGTCATATAATATGTTAGTTGTCATATATCATGCCAGGCTCTCCTTTTTACCATATCAGCTAAGAAATCTGTATTTATTCTGACTGTATATTCTTTATAAATAATCTTTTCTCTATGGAAGCTTTAAGCATCCATTGTTGGTATTTAATGATCTTCTAATGGATTATGATATGGTAGTGGATTTTCAGTTCTAGAATTATCTGTTCAGTGTTCTAAAGGCTTCTCTTCTCTGAATGAGCCTTTTTGGATGTTTGGCATGTTCTCTGCTAGAATTCTGTAATATGTTTCCCTTCCATGTAGTTTCCTGCTCTTCTCGTTCTTTATAACTATCTCCCCGAAATTTGATCTTCTAAGTGAGTCTTGAAGTTCTGGCAAGATCATTTCTTATTTCTTTGATTTATCCTAAATGATTATTTCCTCTTTTGTATTAGACCTATTCTGTCTTTGACCCTGAGATTATCTTCTTTGTCATCTATTTACTGGGGAGACTTCCTATTGTTTTTGATTCCCCTGTCTTCTAATTGTTCATTTTTTAGGGCTTCTATCTCTTTATTAAAGCGTTATTTTAGGTCTTGTATGTACTTTCTTTATATTTTTTCTTTGGATGGGGTGGTTGCAAGGGTTTTCTTAGTTGTGTCTTCTCTCATATCTTTTAACTAGGCATCCATTTTTTCCTTGGACTCTTTGCCTTCTCAGAATTTATTTACCTTTCTGTTTGCAGTCTCCATTAATTAATTTGCTAATCTTTGGTTGGTCTCATATTATTCACAAATTTCCTTATAAAGGTTTCTATCTTTCCATTAGTCACATTTTCAGCAGTGTTTTAAATGTATTTTGATAACTATCTTCTAGTTCCTTGGTTGTCTGTTCTAATGCTTGGTTATTTACTGTGTGAATTATACTACCTTGACATAACTTCTTTTGTATTTTTCTAGTTTGTTCTGTCCATTTGGAAGTTTTCTTTAGAGGGATCTATTATCTTAATAGGTGACTCTCTATATTCTTGGTAGATTTGCCAGGTGTTTGTTTGGACTTTTGTTTTGATTTGTTTTTCTGGAATTAGGGTTTTGTCTAGACAATTAAATGTGGGAGTAGAAATCAGTTGTGGTGAGATGTTGTGATGTTAATACTTGTGGTTCCAGTGACAGTTTGGACTGTCCAGTGGTATGGTGAACTGTCTCTGTGTATTGATGTGTAACTTTCTCTAATGTACAGTTCTGTTCTTGCTTTTTTCCATGTAGCCCTTTTATTTCCACACTGCAATTATGCTTTTGAATATGTTGGCCAACACAGTCACAGCAGTCACCTGTCTGGCTGGGAAACTTTCTCATAAATTTCTGTTTTCTTGTGAAGATAGTATAATAGTCTTATGAATTGTATGTCTATAATTATATCTATATTTATAGCTGTATATCTATAATTATAGCTGACTTGGTGTGACCCTCTAGATGTGGTGTACCTTCTAGGACTCCAAATCTCTGTTTCATTAGAGATTGCTAGGGTAATTTTCTGTTGTTATTCTGCCACGGTTTTTCCTCTTCCTCAAATTTATTTTTTATATTGTGGATTTGTTCACATAATTTAGGATTTGTGAGGGTTGTGAAAGTTATTTTTGTTTTTCTGCTTGTGTTACTTATGTAGTGATTTCAGGATTGTATGAAGAAACACAAAGGGACAGAAATGTATGTTATTATATTGAGAGAAATAGAGAAGATATTTTAACCTATTTGCTACATGTAAATTAATATTAAGCAAAGCTAATTAAAATAATTATTTACACTTTAGAGGATGAGTAGAGTACTCTTGGATATCTTGGAGGAAAAGACTTTAGACTCATTACAACTGATGCCTTACGTTGAAATTACTGGCAAAACGTCTTTTTGAGAAAGAAAAAAGTTCCATTTCTTTCATATTAGTATTATAAAATCACAATATCTGCATGTTGAATTGTTTTCCTCTGCTATTTTCAATTCCATTCTTCATCCATTAGCTATTTAGGGCCTTGAATGACCACTTCCTTAAAATACCTATATTGCTTGTATTGTGATGTAAAGCTCAGTATTATTAATATGTATTTATATCTGAGTCAACTTTTAAGCTACATTGCTATGAAATTTATGCATTCTCAAGCATGAGACCTGATTATTTTACTCTATTCTATGTTTTAATCAATAAATCATTCTCTTTAGAAATATTTTCCCATCTTTTATATTGCTCCTGTAAACATCATGTGTTTCTAGTAATTTTACTGAAGTTAATATAATGTTTGGAACAAGAAGGCAATTATCTCCATTATCACTTTAAAGTAAACCCTTGGGAACTATTTTATATAAATAAAAATAAAAAAGTGCAATGCACATGTTTATACATGAATAATATATTAGTTAATTCAATTAGACACAACTACCACAGCCATTCTCAATTGACTTAAAGGCAACAAAATATTTTGTTCATGAATATCACTCATTTTTAGAAAATGACTAGTCAATACAAAATCTATATTATATTTGAAAGTTAAAAAAATGAAAATTACACCCAGATTTGCTGTCAATATCCTGTTTCCATGAATACATTTATTCAGCAAACAGGGAAACAAAAAATAAGTCTTTGTCACATAGAATGAAAGTTGTAGAAGCAGACTGTCTTTCCTTAAAGTGAGAAGTACCTGCAAATCTGTGATTTATTCAAAGAAACTATGAAAATTCATAAGAGGATTTGTGATCAGAAGTGATAGGTAAGCAAAGTAGCTGGAAAACTTTATATGTGAATTGAGCTTTCAATATAAGATTACAAGCTTTCAATAAATGAGCCTATAGAAAATGATTCTGTATCTCTAACACACATAGTGTTCTACATTTTCCCACAAACTCCCGATCTCTTACCTCAGTTCTTCATCAACATTCTTCTGTTTCATGATGTCAATTCTTACTAAAATAACAAGTTGGGTCTTTTTCTTGTCTCTATATCCAATACATTTTAGTATTTTGGAATAGTAGTATGAATTCATGGTGTTTGACTTAATGTCAAGTTTGAAGATATTGTATTCAGGGTACTGTTAATTGGCCTGAAGTATACAAAAACACAGTACACTAAGAACAAGGGACTTGATCTGAGGGAACCATACAGGCCCAGCCAATATCATGAAGCAAAGAAAAACCAATGGAGCAAATATCAATCAACTATAATTACAACGGAATGGAACTGAACTGATCTCTATGTGTCTGGGTGGCAGCTGTGTGTGTGTGTGTGTGTGTGTGTGTGTGTGTGTGTGTGTGTGAGAGAGAGAGAGAGAGAGAGAGAGAGAGAGAGAGAGAGAGAGAGAGAGAATTTTAGTGTGGCTTCCATATTTACAGTCTATAGAGGATTACTTGTTAGGGAGGAGTTGCTCATATCAGAGCTCTGATACCACTGTCATCACTTTTTACTGTGAAAAACACTTGCTTAATCTCTAATTAAATAGGGAAAATAAACTAACATCTAACGCGATTGTTTTGACAATTAATTAGTATATTGAAGCCTAAAGGGAGGAATTGGAGATCAATATATTTTTTTCCTCTCTTCTGAATATTACACAGCAATAGCTCTGATTTCAATAGTCTCCTGCAATGTACTGACAGCTGACTTGCTAATATACTTAATAACATGAAACATATGATAGAGAAATAGATCAGCCAGCAAGCACAAAGAGCTAGTGATAAGATAGAACTTAGCAGGGTTGCCCCATCTTTTAGGAATGTAATTCCTTCATATGAACTTTGGCTTTCCCTGTGTGATTAAATGGTAAGAAAGTACTGTAGAAACAAGAATTC
The DNA here is from genome assembly GCF_019054845.1 of Dipodomys spectabilis. Taxonomy (NCBI): domain Eukaryota; kingdom Metazoa; phylum Chordata; class Mammalia; order Rodentia; family Heteromyidae; genus Dipodomys; species Dipodomys spectabilis. The sequence goes on along the minus strand of NW_024871230.1, from coordinate 145,354 downwards.
CTGTTCAGCCAAGTAGAAAGTGCTCATGATCCCATCCTCATGTTGCAAATTTACATTCCACACAGACTGTCTTTTAGAATGCTTTCATTTAATATACATAGGCACCTCATCCTTACCTGTGGGAGACAGGAAAATAGTTAATTTTCTTTGTGTATTAAATTACATAAATTAATGTGTACAGGTATGATTTGTATAATTACAGAAGTTTGTAATAAATGAAATTAGGGATCATGTCACAACTAAAAAATATAAATAAAATAACATAACAAGACTAGAAATAACAGCATTTTGTGCACAAAAACATACATTAGATTAGTTGCAGAATTTCTATTTTGAGATAAAATTTATATTACAGTATAATGCACTTTACTAAGGGTTGAAACATTTTATTGAAAAATATATTTACTAGAGATACTTTACTGCATAATTTTAGGGATACAGGTGGACTCATTGCAACAATGAAATGTACAAGACATTATGTCGAAGGATTAACTTTACAACTTTGGCTAGGGGTGGGGAGGTGGAGATTTTTCCATCTCCACCCTTCCTGGATGGGAAAGGGAAATAAAGAGGAGGCAAAAATACTTGATGAGAAATTTACTCATTACCTTGCACAAGTAATTTAACTCCTCAGTATGGTATTTTCACAATAAAAAAAAAAAAAGAAAAAATTAAGAAAAAAATTATCCCAAAGCAATCATTTTTCTTATTATTTTCCTATTTCCATGTGATTTACCTCCAATTTAGAAATCCAGATATAGAATTTAATTTAATTTAACCAAAAGTATTATTGAGTGTAAGGCTCTTATACTCTCTACGTTCTTCACACTAAGATCTTCAAATATGGTGAGTTTGAAATGATTAGTCTCTGTGTGAACTGTGATAATATTATTTACAATGTGAGTGAAATGTTTAAAAAGTAGCATTTATTTTCGTTGAATTGCTCTGAAGAGACAATAATTGATATAATCAAAGGCTAAAAATGATTAGGTTTAAAATTTAGAATTCAGGAAATGTTTTTGATCACACTTGTTACTGGAGCCTTCACAGCAACCTCATTTATATTGATGAAGCAAAAATCCCAGAGGATAGATATTTACGAATAGGAAAATCATGTCATTCTGTATATGTAGAGCTACATATATCAAACATAGAAAATTTAGCTTTTAAATACCTAATTGCAGGGTAAGTACTTGTTCGGAAAGAAGATAAAATTGTATTTATTTTAAAAAGTAAACCAAAGTATTCATTTGAATACAAGACAATGTTTAAATATCCCTCATCCAAAACACGATATACAGTTGTTTTTCATGCCAATTATGTTCTCTAAACATACTACAAATACTAGATTAGTAAACCTAAATCATTGCTTTGTAAGGAAATAAAAATTTAGTTTCCTAAAACTCATGACTATAACTTTTTCTCAAACAATTAAGAAGTAACTGTTTTATGTTTTTTGTCATGGAATATTATTTGATAAACTTTTATTAATTAAGTTAATTAATTGGCCAATAACAATACAAATTATGCATGAACAAAGTTTATCTAATACAAGTATTTCTTTCACAAGACATATCATGGCTCTCTTAAAGAATATTGGAAGGCAGTGTGTTATTTATTTATTAATTTTTAGTTATTTTGTTAATGGTTATTAAGTTTCAGAAGTGGCAGTTTCATTATGCTCTTTCCAAAATATATTTAAAACATTTGATTATACTCCTACTATTTCCTTTTTATTACTCCTTCCTCCAAAGATCGTCTGTTTTTCACATCAAATTTCATCTTTATATATGCACATATAATCTAATTTGGAAAATTTAAGGTGAACTACAAATTATTTCAATATGTACCGTGGATTAACAAGATGAAAAAGAACGAGTATTTTTTGCTAACTTCTGAATTGAGCTATTATTATTATTATGGTTAGGGTTAGGATCGCAGACAGATTTTAGAGTTAGGGTTAGAGAAACAGAAAATTAGGTTCAACACAGGATGACCCATTGCAACAATGATACTCACAACACACTATATTGAAAAAGAACTGTTCATCATGGGGAAGGAAGAGTGAGGGAGTTGGGAGAGGGAATGGATAGTGGGACAACAACATTGAAGGGGGTAACACTGCTCAACAAGAAATGTACTCATTACCTTAATCCCTCTGTAAGCCTCATTACAATAAAATAAAATTTTAAAAAATAATGAAAAATAAAACTTGAGAGGAAATATAAAAGCACTTTTAAAAATTTAGTTTCAAAACGCAAGTAAAATTTAGACCTACGAGCTGAGCAAGAGATAGGATAAATGTGAAATAGAGGCTAGCTATTAACATTACGATTCGGTTATACGTAGGCTTAGGATTAGGCAAGGTGTTCCAGTTAGAGCTGGGGTTATGATGAGAAAAAAGATGTAAGATATTGTGTAAAACTGCAACATATTTTAAGAAGAATGAATGGCCTCAAAGTTAGAATGAATGAAAACCAGTGTTGGCGTTATTTTAAACATTCAGGTATAATTTGGTTTAAAGTGTGAGTTGCTGTTTTAGTTCTTCTTAGGGATAGGGAAGGAGAAGCTTTAGGTTAAAATTTAGTTTTCCAATAAGAAGTAGAAGCAAAACATGTGATTGAATAGAGTCTGGACAATTTTCCTTACATTAACCATTTGGTGTTGTCAGATTGTGATTAGGATTAGGTTTCTGGTTAAAGGGGTTGAGGATTGAGTAAAGAAATGGATTAAACTGGAGGCTCACGCCTATTATCCTAGCTACTCCGGAAACTGATTTATGAGGATTACAGTTCAGAGCCAGCCTGGGAAGGAAAGTCTCTGAGAATTTTATCTCCAATTAAGCACCAGAAAATCAGAAAGTGGTGTTGTGGCTCAAGTGGTAAAGTGCACACCTTAAACTAAATATCTCAGGGGTCGGGTCCATGCCTAGAACTCAAGGATAGTGCCCAGGCCCAGACATCAAGCCCCATAACCAACAAAAAAAAGTAATGGGAAAAATGTTAAGTAAATTTGAAATTATTTTAGGTTCTAGGAATTCAGGAAAGGCTGGGATAATGTAAGTACAATATATTTCATAATATGAGGATTTGAGATCAATGGGGATAGGATTCCTCTTATGGAATAAGATAGATTCAGACATAAGAGTTAGAAAATCTGTAGGGTTTAGGAAAACCTGCAATTTATTTCAAGAATTACAAGTGGAATTTTAGTTAGGATGACACAAAATGAGCATTTTTCATAAATTTTAGAATTGGGATACCCTTAGTGTTAAGGTTATGGTTAGGATTCCAGCCATGGGTAGGGTTAGAGTGAAGGAGAAAAAAAATGAAGCTCAAATTTAAGGTAAATTTTAGAATAAGCCTGGTAAGATTTAGAATGAATGTGCATTAGAATATTGCTATTAATATTAGAATTTACTTGCAGTTAGGCTTATATTTATTCTCAATGTTCCTGCTAAGATTAAGTTTAGGGTTAGAAAATGACTAAGATATTAGAAAAAATGGAAACCTTTGTTTGGAAGGCTTATTTGAATCAAGTTAGGATGAATCAAAACTAGTGTACGTGTGTTAGTATTAGTGTTGACATATAATTTGGATTAAGATCAGGGTCAGTACTTTGTTCTAATTATGATTCGTGTTATGAATAGGAAAGTTTTAGTATAAAATTGAGTTTTCACTAACAAGTAGAATAAAAAATGTGAGACTGAATAGTAACTAGAGTATTATAATTATATTTATTTGTCAGTGATCGTTCTTATAATGATTTAATGAGAGTTTTCCAGCCAGGTTTAGGTTGAAAGTTAGCATTAAATAAGATGATAAGTTAATCTGAAATTGTTTTAGGATACAGTGGTTCAGGAAAAGGTAGGATCAATGGAACCTACAGTATTTTTCCTTATAAGAGAATTTGAAGTCAAGTAATATAATGGCTCATGTTAGGGAACAAGATAACTTCAGAGGTAGAGTCAAGAAATTTGTGGGAATTAGGGAAAATTGAAACACATTTCCAGAGTGCAAACTGGAGTTTTCATTAGAATGAATAAAAACTAGAGTATTTTTCTTAAACATTAATTTTGGACTATCATTAGGTTGAAAGTTAGGTTTCACTTCCAGCTGGGCTTAGTGTTAGCATTGGGGAAATGGAAAATTTAAGGTCACACTGAAAGTAAATCTTCTAATAACAAGTCAAGTTAGAATTAGGAAGACTATGAAATAGGACACTGCTATTAATATTAGGATTAGGGTATGATTAGTGTCAGGGTTAGCCTGAATGTTCCAGTTAGGGTTCGGGTTAAGAAAATTGCAAGATATTGAGTAAAACTACAAACTATTTTTAAGAAAGATGAGTTGGATCAAATATAGGATGAATAAATCTAATGTATTTTTGTGATTTTTAGAATCCAACAGCAGTTGGTTCTAGGGTGAGGGTTACTTTTCTAATTTATGAACTAATGAATTAAATGCACAATTATTTCATTCTTACAAACCAAGACAGTCACGATTTGGGGAAAAACCTCAATTTTCTACATGAACTTGTGTCAAACTATTTTCCAACAAGGATTAAATAATAGTGAACAGGTTGTCATTTATTAAAATTAGGTATCTTGATAATACAGCTTTCAAAAATATCCAAACACATAGGATAGGAATTCAGACATGTTATTGGGAAAACAGATATTGTACTTACTGTACCAGGGAAATTGTGTGTGTGTGTGTGTGTGTGTGTGTGTGTGTGTGTGTGTGCATCCACCACAGGTCTTCAACTCAGGCCTGGGTCCTGTTGTCAGCTTTTACTGTGCAACTATGGCACTAAACCACATAGGCACAGGATTTCTTCTGGCTTTTTAGTAGTTAATTTAAGATATGTATCTCATGGACTTTCCTGTCTTGATTTAATATTCTGATCCCCAGCAATCCTTGGGTTTGTGTTACTGTGGGTGGTACCACAAACAGACAGTTCAATAAACTGGGAGCAATATGGAAGTACTTGTGCAAGATACAAAGTAACCAGTTCATTAATGTGGGAGTAACAATATCTCATTAGATTGCCTTCAAACACACTGTTTCTGATGTGTTTAACTGAAGCCCAAAGCATAATCAAAACCTATTAGCCACAATGTATGAAGTAGCACATATTTATGGTGTAGCAATGAACTAAATCCGGAAACAAAAGACTTTGCTGGGTTTGCAGCAAAGAAATAGAAATGAAGTCTAGACTGGAGGCCTGTAGAGCATCTGTTTAGTGTGAGTCCAACCCCCAGAACCATAAAGAAGTAGAAGAAAGTGAAAGTGTAGGAGAAAGAAGAAAGGAAAGGAGGAGTGAGGGGCAAGAGAGGAGGAAGGGCATAGCAGGAGGGAGAAGAGGAGGGAACAGGTAGAAAGTAGAGGGGAGGAAAGAAGGAAGAAGGTAACAGGACCCTGGGGAAGATGAGCAGGAGAGGAGGCAAGAGAAGGAAGATAAATGCAATATAACAAAAGAATTGTTGGAAAATATTTTGTATAAGTGATCTGGATGTGAATGGCAGGATTATTTTCTAATCAGAGAGACCGCTAGCATAGTGACAATATGGGTCATACCTGTTGTTTGGTCATTTTATTCTCTTTCTTCAGTGAGGAGTAAAGAAGAAGTCCTGAGTTTGGTGTTTTACAGATATGCTTCAGGATTTCTTTTTCATGAATCAAGCATGGGAAAGAACTAAATGCAACCTCCCTTAATTAAAAAATAATAGAAGCTGTATTTATTTGTATTCCTGTGCATGAAGAAATCCTGGAGATTTCTGGTTAATTCAGAGGGCCCCATGCAAAAATACAGGACAAGAGGAAAGTAAAACTCTTTTGAAAGTATAATAGGTTATTATTCATGAAAAGTTTTAGTGGACGTTTTTCGTGTTTTTTTTTTTTTTTGCCACTTGTTCAGTGCTCCAAGGATGTGCCCTGAAGCCCTTTCCAAGTCACCACTTGAACATCCATATCTGTAGTTCCTGTGGGCCTGGGTGCCTCCTCAGTTCAACCGTCGAGAAGTGGGGCCCCCTCCCTTGTGGTGAATGTGCAGTAAGTGGATGTGTGTGCTTGCTCCCAAGCATTGCCATATGAGCCGGGCCCACCCTGTCCACATAACTGACCAGTCTCAGTTGCTCCATTTCACGCAGGAGCTGGCAGCCATGGGGCTGCAGTTGATGCCACTGCTGCCCTCTCCTCCTCCAGCTGTCTGGTACTGGTCTGCAGTGGTCTTGAGTGCGTGTGCCATCCCAGGAAGACTCTGTTCTGGGGTCACTGGCTGACCCATGGGTGTGGGGTGGGCGGACAACATGTTTTTACACTGCAGAGTCCATGGGAGAAGGAAGGCTGGGGATGCATTCTGCCCCCTTGGGGCCAGGCAGCCTAGGCTTGGTTCACCTCATCAGTCTTTAAGGAGGTCTTGTGACTGGAGCCATGTGCTGGCCCCTCTGCCAGCAGGTTTGTGACAGCTGCAGCACTCAGCAAAGTGAAGCTCCTTCAACATTTCTGCGGACCTCCATTTTCTGGTCTCTGTGGACTCGTCTACAGGTCCAACCATGCATATGCCATCAGTGCCAGAGGAGCCTGGATTTGCAGTGCACCAGCTGCAGTGCTGGGGGTCCCAAAGCCCCATTGACTTTGCTTTGAAGCCTCCTCCATCGTCCTTCTGGGCCACATGGGCCCAGTTCTGGATGCCATACCGGGTATGCTCCATTTGGAGGCAATGGGCTCACCCCCTACCCAGGTTGTTCTCCAAAGCAAGGGAATGGGTTTGTCCTTCGCAGGATTTGGGGTCTGCCCTGACTTCTCCCCTGGTTTTGGCACTTGAGTCTGGGTTGCTTGGTTTGGTCACTGATGGAGCCTTGTTGGCTGTAACCCACCACAACAAGTGCTGCACCTACTGCAGCAGCAATGTGGTGTCATGGACCCCCTAAGGGTCACCACACAGACCTCTGATGTGTCTACGTGGGCTAGGTGTGGGTTTCATCCCATGACACCCATTAGGAAGTGTCACTCCCCTTCATGGTACTGCAAGCAAGCGGTGCCACATATAATTTCTACTTTCTAACATTTTCCTTCACTGAGATAAACAGAACTGGGAGATATAAATAAGTTTTATAAAAACTAAATATATAACCTATATCACTTCACCCTGTTAAACCATTGTAATATTTTTTATCCAGTAGGAATTCTGTCTGTAATTACTTATTTTACTTTTGAATATAACTAATGTAATGTATTTTGTGTGTACTTTACCATTCTAGTATAACTTCATTTGCACTACTTACATACATTTTTTTCAATTCCTGAGATTTAATCATGTGTTTATGGATAAGAGTTTTGTTGTACTTTTATTTCAGTTTGCCATTATGGCTTTATAAATACAACCAATAAAATCCATTCTTGTTAGTATCAAGTTCAATGATTTTGGACTAGAGACTCAAGGACATACCATTAAATATCATACAGTAATGTGTTTCACTCCACTTCATCTGGCATGCTGGTCCCTCTGGTGAATTAGGATCCTAGTGGCAGCCTGCCCAAATCAATTCCTTGCGGGCACCTCACCTGGGACTGTGGGAGAAGATCAAGGTGTGCCTGCTGTTGTGCTAGGGAAGCAACAATGAGGCTGCTGAGTGAATGACATTGTGCCACTGATTCACATGTAGCGTCTGCCTGTACTGTGGGCCTGGGCTCTGAGGATCTGCCCCTGGGAACATACACACTGGGGGACAGGGGCCGCCACCTAGGAAGGAGTACAGACCGAACAGAAGCCACTCTGTGGATCAGCTTGTACAGTATTTATCCTTCGTGGAACAGGGGTGATCCTGCTTGCTATGGGGAGAACACAAGTAAGACAAGCCCAGGACTCGTGATGCCAACTTTGTGCTAAGGCTGACAAGGAAACTTTCCTTCACACACTCTCCAGCAGGCCCAGGGTTCGCGATGCCAACTTTGTGCTAAGGCTGGCAAGGAAACTTTCCTCCACGCACTCTCCAGCAGGCTTAGAAAGCACTTCCATGCTCCTTGTCCATTAATTAGCAGCCAGGGACACTCACATCCGGTACTCCTGGCTTCTCTTTTGTGTTTGTTTGTTAATTTACACAGAGAGCCCCTCCCTCAGACAGCAGAGTTATATTCTGGGTTTTGTAAAATGTTCTGCAGCTGAGCATTCCCAGTGTTTGGTTTTGTAGTGTTTCTTGTGAATGCATTGTGAAATTTGTGTTTTAGGTGTTGATATGCACGAGGAGGAGCCAGATTATGAACATAGTTTCCTACAACCCTTTCATCTAAAATGAAAACAGATTCTCTCTAAAAATGCCTTTCCAGAAATAAATTTGAGAGGGGAAAAGGCTATTTTCTCATAAGATCAAAGTGTGCTATTTTTATATGCATGTTTTATGCATTCAAAATACAATTAAGTAATTCACTATCTAGGAACAATTGTGCAGACCTAAGAATTAAGTGTCTTGGAAGCTAGAGGCAGGGTGTTTGTGAGCTTTATCCAAAGGGAGGGAAGAAAGTTAAAATCCATAGATTACTTTGTAGAATCAAAATGGTAATATAAAATGAGAATCACAAAAAAAACCCTCTGGGCTCTTCGGGGTCTTTTATTGTTCCATATGAACTTTTGGACAGCTTCTTCTATTTCATTGAAGAGTGACATTGGGATATTGATACATATCAAATTGAATTTGGATATATCCTTTGGCAGTATTGCCATTTTCATGATGTTAATCCTCCCAATCCATGAGCTTGGGAGGTTTCCCACTTCCTTGTTTCTGCTTTAATTTTCTTTTTCAGGTTTTTAAAGTTTCCATCATAGAGGACCTTTAACGTGTAAGTTAACTCCTAGGTATTTTACTTTTTGTGCGGCCATTAAAATGGGGTTGCTTTCCTATTTTCAGCTGCACTCTTATCTTGATTAGAATACAGGAAAGCCATTGATTTCTGAGGGATAATTTTATACTCTGATAGTTTGCCAAAGTTTCTGATCAGCACAAGTAACTTGGGAGTGCAGTCCATGGGGTTCTTTAAGTACCAGACAATGTCATCTGAAAAGAGGGAGATTTTTACTTCATCTTTCCCTATTTGGATCCCCTTAAGTTTGCACCTTGTCTTATTGCCCCAGCTTGAATTCTAATACTACGGTGAAGAGGAATAGAGAGAGCAGACATTTTTATTTCATTCCTGAATTTATAAGAAATGGCTTTAACATTTCACCATTAAGTATAATGCTGGCTGTAGGTTTGTCAATCCTTAGCAGAAAGAACAGTACTGGAACAATATCAATTCCAAATTTCAAACTCTACTAAAAAGCCATAGTAAAAGAAAAGCTTGGTACTGGCACAAGAACAGATTTGACGACCAACGGAATTGGACAGAAGATTCAGACGTGAACCCACTGACCTATAGCCACCTAATCTTTCACAAGTGAGCTAAAATAGAGAATAGATGAAAGACAGTCTTTTGAGTAATTGCTGTGGGCAAAATAGGTTAAACACCTGTAGAAAACAAAAGCTCGATCTGTATATATCACCCTGCACAACAATCAACTCCAAATGGATCAAAGACCTCAAAATAAAAGAAGACACCATGAAAACATTACATGAAGGAATGTGAGAAACTCAGGGATTTTTAGCACAGGCCGAAATTTTCTTAATAGAGATCCAGAAACAAAAGAAATAAAAGAAAGGTTGGACAACTGGGATTGCATGAAACATCAGAGCTACTGCAAGGCAAAGGTCATAGCTAGCAAGATCAATAGAAAGCCCACGTTCTTCATGAGAAGATCTTCATGAGTCATAAAACAGACAAGGACTTATATCTAAAATATATTTAGGACTCAAAAAATTCAATTCCCCAACAACAAATCCTCAAAGAAACAACTGCTCAATAACTAAGTGGGCTAAAGACTTAAAGAGAGACTTCTCTGAAGAGGAAATAAAAATGGCCATTAGACACATGAAGAAATGGTCAACTTTTCTAGCATACAAGGCGTGCAAATCAAGACAACAGAGAGATTGCACCTCAATCCAGTTAGGATGGTTGTAATCAAGAAATGTAGGAGAAACTGGATGCTTAACAAGCTCTCCAATAGAAAGCAGTTTTAGTGTTCCAGTGAACAGTCCTAAGCCAGAGAATCACACGAAGTGTGCCATCATAGTACAGAGTTAGACCAGAGAAGGAAAATCCAGGCAAGGAGACAGATCTGAGCACTTGCCGGCAGCTGCAACAGTAGCGGCGGCCATAGCCACCATACTTCCAACACAGAGAGTCCGAGACAAAGGTGCCAGAGGTGGCGGATGAGCAGATTCTACTCAACACCAGCAAGAACTGACAAGGAGCAGACGTCTTCATCCTGCGGTTCGCAGACCAGAGACTACCCAGGAACCAAGACTTGGCATGAGTAGAAGCCTGACATCCTCACTCCTTCTCAGGGAGCAGAGGACGAAGACCACCCTTCCTCCTCCACTACCAGAGATCTCCATCTTTGATACTGACAAAGGCCTGGCTGAGCTGTTAACTCCAACTCAGGCCTTGGAAGAAAACTAGAGGCATTTAGCAGGTCACAGGAACTTAACCTGACCTGCCAGGCTCAGCTCCACCCAGGGAAAAATCTACCAGCCTGAGCCACCAGACCCAGGAGTGGCTTTCTTCACTGGATAAAGAGCCAGAGGATGCCCCTCCCTACAGCAGCCTTAACAATCAATTGAAATTCAGTAAACATAAACCCTGAAAATGGATCTAGGCTGGGCTTTGTGAGTGTCTCAGAAGCTAGCCCCTCAGGGAAAAGATACTGTTTATTGAAAGGCTTCAACTCTACCCAGAACCTAGCCTCAGAACAGCATCTCCAAACTAGAGGAAACAGCCATCTCCCTCTTTTTGATACTCAAAACAGATCTCCCTCCCATTGAACTAAGCTGGGAGGAGGATAACAAAATCCTGGGTAAAGTAGAGCATTTTTCTGCCTGCTAAAACAAACTGATTTAAGAAACCAAACAGGAAAATCAAACACCACAAGCAGACCAGAGACTCCATCAAGAGACTGGTTAGGGAAACAAGGGAGATACAGGATCTTTCTGTACCCCCCCCAAAAAAAAAATCAAAGAACTTTTTTTTGTACCTTTTATAAATAATTTTTTTTCTAAAACTTTTTTTTTTATTTTTAATTTTTTTTAAAAAAAATTGTTTTCTATCAATTTTTTTTCTTCCTCTTATATTATTTATTTTAGGGGTATATATGTGTGTGCTTTTTTTCTTTTTTTAATTTTTTTTTGTTTAGCTCTACTAACCTTTTGTTCCTTTCTTTCTTTGTTTCTCATTCTTTTCACCTTTCTTCTCTTTGTTATTCTTTGCTTGACTTAATTGCTATTCTGCTCATCTTCAGGTATACCCATAGTCGATTATTAGACCTTATCCCCCATTGTGTACATACTTAATCCAGAAATTTATTACTCAATTCAAAACCTCTTAGAATTAAATTCCTTAAGAGCAGTACTACTTCTTTTACCTATATAGTATTTTAAGCATTTTTATTTTTACGTTTTTCACATCTCCTTTATATCCCTCCCTTCTCTCATTTTATCCACATTGTTCTCTGAATATTTCATTTTTTAATTGCATAACTTTTAACTGTTGTACTCTTTAATTTTTGCTTTTCTATTTTTGCTTGTCTCTTTTTTTCTTTTTCTTTCTTTTTTTTCTGTCTCTCTACTATCATTCTATCAAACCTATTTCCTACTTTGAGATTAGGACTTAGTTAAGTGAACTCTCCCTCTGCCTTTCCACATCCCTCTATTCCTATTTTTACGCACATCTCTCCCTAAACCTAATTATTTCTGGTTTGCCAAATTCTTCTTGGCCGTTCATAGTCAATTAATACAGAGTAGTTTGATGTTGAATAGATATATCTGTTGAACTAGATAGTATCTGCAGACTTTTCACTGTGCAACTACAGACGTTGGTTGATGCTTGCCTCAAGATAGTGTTCTAGCACAAAACTGGTGTTACTTTCATCCCAAATGGGCAGAGCAAGACAGAAAAACACAAGAAAAATGGCAAGTCCGGGTATCTCAACTCCCACTCATGATAATAAGGGGACAGAACAAATAATAAATAATACAGAGGAGAGTTTCCAAAAAGCTCTACAAACACTACTGGTAAACATGGTAAATGTAAAGATTGAAAACTTGCAATGGACTCTGTATGAGCATGATAGGGAGAGAGAGGAGGCAAACCAAAGGTCAATACAGGAATATCATGAGTGCGAGGAAGCTACTCAAAAATTGATACAGGAATTGCATCAGCAGCTTGAGAACACACAAAAAGAAATAATGGAGAAGGCTGAGATCAGTCAATTAGAAAGTCAGGAATGGCATGACCAGGCTGAGAACACTCAAAGAGAAATACAGGAATTGCCTGATTGTGAGGAAGCTAATCAAACAGTAATACAGGAATTGAGAGAGCAAGATGAGAACACAAAGATCACTAAAGGCATTCATGGAATCCATAAACAGAGAACTGAAAGAAGTCAGGGGTACAAAAAAGGAATGTTGAATGGAACCCAACAGAAGGAATGGGAGTCCAGGAAAACAATAACCATCCAACTACGTGATTGGAGAATAAACACTGGACACCAAATTAAGGAAGTAAAGAAGTTCATAGAAGATCTAAAACAAAGCTCCAATAAAGAATTTGAAGCCATCAAAGCTGACCAACTAGAAGGGAAAAAAATAAAAAACAAAATAGAAAATCTTGATAGAAGGTTAGACCATGCAGAAGATCGAATCCTATAGACTCCACTCCCAAATTACTCAAGCTGATTAAAAACTTTGTACAAGTAGCAGGGTATAAAATTAACCCTCAAAAATCAATGGCTTTTCTGTATGCCAACAATGAGAAAAGTGGCTGAAAGTAAGAAAGCAACTCCATTCGTAATAGCCACAGAAAAAATAAAATACATAGGAATTAACGTAACCAAAGAAGTGAAGGACCTCTAAGATAAACTTGAAAAAAGAAATCAAAACAGAAAGTGGCAATAACTCCCATGCTCGTGGATTGGAAAGATCAACATCGTGAAAATGTCAATACGTCCCAAGGCTATCTGAAAATTCAATGCAATATCTATCCATATTCCAACCTCATTCTTCAAGGAAATAGAAGAGGCAATCCAAAAATTCATATGAAACAATAAAAGACCCCGAATAGCAAAAATCATCCTCAACAGAAAGAACAGTGCTGGAGGAATATCAATACCAAATTTCAAACTCTACTATAAATCCATAATAATCAAAAGAGCTTGGTACTGTCACAATCCAATAGAATAGAATTGACAACCCAGAAATGAACCTACAAAACTATAGCCATCAAATCTTTGATAAGGGAGCTAAAACAATAGAATGGAAGAAAGACAGCCTCTTCAGTAAATGGTGCTGGCCAAACTGGTTAACTATTTGTAGAAAACTAAAGCTAGATCCTTATATATCACCCTTACCAGAATCAACTCCAAATGGATAAAAAACCTTGGAGTCAAAGCAGACAGTCTGAAAACATAACAGGATGGGTAGGAAAAACCCTAAGTCTCCTTGGCACAGGCCGAAATTTTCTTAATAGAGACCCTGAAACACAACAAATCAAAGAAAGGTTGGATAAATGTGTCTGCATGAAAATGCAGAGCTTCTGCAGGGCAATGGACATAGCTAGCAATATCAGTAGAAAGCCCACAGATTGGGAGAAAATTTTCACTAGCCATACAACAGGCAAAGGTCTCATATCTAAAATATACCTGGAACTCAAAAAAATAAATCCCCCATCAACAAATCCTCAAAGAAACAACTGCCTGATAAATTAAGTGGGCTAAAGACTGAAAGAGAAACTTCTCTGAAGTGGAAAGAAGGATGGCCAATAGACACATGAAGAAATGCTCAACCTCCATAGCCATAAAAGAAATACAAATCAAAACAACATTGAGATACCACCTCACCCCAGTTAGAATGGCTAAAATCAAGAACTCTAATAACAACAGATGCTGGAAGGGATATGGAAAGAAGGGAACCTTACTGCATTGTTGGTGGGAATGTAAACTTGTTCAACCAAAAGACTCCACATTGTGCTCCCCTATGACCAGCAATCCCACTTTTGGACATTTACCCAAATGTTCACAAACAAGACCACACTGAAACTACCAGCACGACGATGTTTATTGCAGCATTATTTACTATAGCTAAGATATAGAACCAACCCAGATGCCCCTCAGTAGATGAGTGGATCAAGAAAATGTGGTATATATACACAATGGAATTCTATGCCTCCATCAGAAAGAATAGCATTGCCCCATTTGTTAGAAAATGGAAAGACTTGGAAAAAATTATATTAAGTGAAGTAAGCCAGGCCCATAGAAACATAGGTCCCATGGTTTCCCTTATTTCCAATAACTGGTATATGTCTGGATCAAGCAGAAACGGACAGATAAGTTGATGTTCGTGAAATGAAGCCTAATATATGTATTCAAATGTTTTTTCTCTTTCATGTGATTGTTTCTAACACATTTATAAGATTATTTCTTTATTGCTTTGTATGTCTCTCCCCCAAGGTATAACCCTTTCTTTCACTGTATTTGATGTCGGTATAATTTGTGGAGGGGAAGGGAAAAAACAAATCGTTTAAATAGGTATACAGGTGGACCCATCGCAACAATGAGATATACAAGTCGTTATGTTGAAAACGAACTTTACAACTTTGGTGCGGTTGGGGGAGAAGGAGGACTGCTTGGGGACGTGGGGGGAGGATGGGAAAGGATGTGAAAAGGAAACAAAGCAGGAGGCTACAATGCTTGATAAGAAATGTACTCATTAACTTGCCCATGTAATTGTAACCCCTCTGTTGTGTATTTTCACAATTAAAAAAAAAGGAATGTAATAACAACAGATGTTGGAGGGGATGTGGCTAAAAAGGAACCCTACTGCATTGTTTGTGGGAGTGTAAACTTGTTTAACCACTTTGGAGAGCCGTATGGAATTGCTTCATAAGACTCAATGTATAGTTCCCCTATGGCCCAGCATTCCCACTCTTGGACATTTACCCAAATGATCACAAACAAGATCATACCAAAGCTGCCAGCACAACCATGTTTATTGCAGCATTATTCACCATAGCTATGATATGGAATCAACCCTGATGCTCCTCAGTAAATGAATGAATCAAGAAAATGTGATATGCATATATATATATATATATATATATGCGCATATATATATACATATAAATGTATATATATATATGTATAGACACAAACAAAAAATGGAATTGTATGCCTCCATTAGAAAGAATGACATTTCCCCATTTGTTAGGAAATGTAAAGACTTGGTAAAAAATATATTAAGTGAAGTAAGCCACACCCAAAGATACATAGGTACCATGATTTTCCTTGTTTGCAAGGACTAGTATATATTTAGGATAAGCAGAGAAGATCAAAGGCTATGCACATATGACCATATAAGATGATGTTAAACGAAATGTAATCCAAGTCAGAGACACAAGTGGTTTTTCCTTTCTGGCTTTTGTTTTTAATATACTTACAATGCACTATGTGATTCTTTTGTAGGTTCATCCCCCCATGGTATAATCCCTGTTTTCACTGTATTTGATTCCAGTGTTCTGCATCATGTATATACATTTTTGTAAGTTGGGGAGTGGAAGGGATGTAGCAGAATGCTTAAATGGGGATGCAGATTGACCCATTGTGATGATGAGATGTACAGGACACTGTGTTGAAAATGAATTTACAATGTTGGACAGGGGTCAAGGAAGGAGTTGGAGAGGTGGGGAGGGAAGGGGTAGTAGGGGAAAAACAAAGGAAGAGGAAACAATGCCCGATAAGAAATGTACTCATTACACTTCTCATGTAATTTTAAACCCTCTGTGCAGTATTTTTGCAATAAAAATATATTAAAAATCTCTGCCTGGTGTAGATTTCCAGTGCTGCCTCGGGCATTGCTTTATTTTTTGCCTTTTCTGGCTGTGATTAGGTCCAACTGCCCAGTGAATCTGTACTCTTCAAGGCATCTTGATCCAGAAATGGGACTTGGATTATCCAGTAGCAGTTGGAACCAGGCCAAGGACTGGACAAAACTCCTTCCAGGGCATGGTTTCTTCATTCCCCATGCAACTATGACTGCAAGCAGAATTTCTCTGAATTTGACCCCAGAAAACAGTCACTGAACAAAAAGGCAAGGTCATCAAACACCTTCCCTCCTCCCCCTATTCCCTCCTTTCTTCCTTCTTGGGAAAGTACGAAATAATTTTGCAGATTTTGGCAAACACACAAATTGCCCACCATCTCCCCTGGTAAACTAGGTTTCAAGTCACTAAGTCATGTAAATGAATAATACCACACTCATTATTCTGGACAACATCTTCAGGTCGTTTGTTGCTTTAATTTGTTGTTGGTGGAGGTGGTGGTAGGGGGGCCTGAACTCTGGGTCTGGGCGCTGTGCCTGAGCTCTTCAGCTCAAGGCTAGTGCTCTACCACTTGAGCCACAGTGCCATTTCCAATTTTTTCTGCTTATGTGGTGTTGAGGAATTGAACCCAGGACCTCATGCATGCAAGACAACACTCTACCACTAAGTCTCCTTCCCAGCCCTAATGCTTTAATTCTTTAAAATTTCTTTTTGTCAGTCATGGGGTTTGAACTCAGGACCTGGGTGATAACATGTCCTGAGTTCTTCAACTCAAGGGGAGCCCTCTACCACTTGAGTCACAGTGCCACTTCAGGTTTCTAGATAAGCGTTTCTCACACTTTCCTGCCAGGGTTTACATTGAAATATGAAATTTTAAATTATATTTCTTCTATGTGTTTATTGGAAAATTACAGTTTTTCTGAAATTTAAAGTTTTTGTCTTCAAGTAATCCAACAGCATTAAATATTACATTTGGAAGCTATCCTGTAACACATCCATTTTGAAATTATTATGTTAAGATGAAAATCTTATTCTTTGTAGAAAAATCTCATTAAAATCCAAATGGCAGATATGCTAATTTCAGCAGTCTTGAGTCTCCTTCCTCTTTTCTTTCTGTAGTATCTTTTCTTGTTTTGGAACAAGTGGCATGGACTGTCCAACCATTCAAAAGGAAGCTTATTCCATTTATTTAGTAGAAAATGAATGGAGCCTGCCTGCATCTCAAGGCAATTTTGAGTATAATGTTAATCTGATAATACATATCATTGAATTTTCAAAGTCGTTTTGATAATTTTTTGTTAAACCATTCATTAAAGAGTTTCGAAATAGCAAGAATAAAAAAAAAAGTTTTGCTTCCTAAGAAGGTTTTAAAAGTTAGTAATTCAACAAAACACATTATATTATTCTAAGATTCCATGGTGAAGAATTTCTCTTTTATCAGAACCCTTACCACTGACCCCCTCCCTTCAAACTTGTAGCTTATTCAGTTTTCTTGTTCCAGCTTTCATTTATGTAGTAGCATATGTAATCACATTGACAATGAAATTCCATTTGTTGTTAGAGAGCTCAATTCATATTGCCAAAGGCAGACTCATTAGCATATTATAGAACATAAAATATTGAATATCATTAACGTGATCTTATGCAACTATTCCATCAATTAATATAAGTAAGACATAAATGTGCATCTTCATATAACTTTTAAAATGCAAAGTAGTTACATATCTATGTCATAAAACAATTCAGACCACTTGTAGGACATACTAAGATAAGCCTTTTGCATCATGCCCAATATTCTTTGTAAAATTTTCAGTTCTCATTAACTTTCACCTTAGGGCCTTCTTTTCCCAGCAACAAGATATAAGTGATGTCCGTGGATTTTAGTCACCTCTGAGTAACCTCTTTTCTTTCCACTGCCAGTTAGTCCCTCGTGTTAAATACCTGAGGAATAACTTGTCTCAATGTGCCTGCAAGAGGAATACCCAAGTTGACTATCTGTGCCCACTCTTCCCTTGCTTTGTTTGAGAATGGGATATCAGACACAGGGGTGTCAGTGATCATGGTGTTATGAATTATGGGTAGCAGAAAAGAGTAGTTGAGACTAGGATACCAGGGAAAGGGTAAATGTGACTGTAATTGGTGAGGTGCAATGTCAGGAAATTGGGTAGCCGCAACAGCTTTCAGAACTGTTTAGCAGGGACAAGGAAGCATAGACAAAGTGAAAGAGTAAAAGTTGTAATGGATTGGGGGCACAATCAGGGTAACAAGGACATGGGTGTCCAAACTGGGTAGCCAGTACTAGGATGGAAGCAATTGGCATGGTGGACTGATGTGGTACAGAGCTCTGGGTTTGCCTGTCCAGTTTTGGTTGTTAGATCTTTAGGGAAACTACCTCTAACAGCTCAATATCAGCTTGTTGTGTTCAGGTACGTGCCATCTATAAATGTCTACTCCAAGTAGATTGCATTCTTTGACACCAGCTATAGGACCTTTGCCCTAAGTATCCTGAGAGAGAACACTCCACATTGCAGCAGAATAGGCTCCAAATAGCGAGCTGTAATCATCTCATGCAACTTTTGCTACTCCTCTCCAATATCAATTGTCATGATACCAAGGTATCTGAAATGTGCTCAGCAGCAGTACTCTGGGAAGCTACCAAATCTTACTCTGACATTCTGGGAGCTCCATAAACATGGGCAAGAGCATTTGCTGATGCTCTTCCAATTTCTTTCTGTGGCTGGGGAGAGCCAGACTTTTGGACCTCAGCTGGGTTACTTTGATGTCCAGATGGTTTCAACTTGCTCTATATTCACTCTCTAGGTGTTCATCAGCTTTAGCTGCCTCTCCTTTTCCCTCCAGGTAGCTCGCTTCATCTCCACATCCTTTGAATTCTGCTTCATATCAGCCTGTGACTTTCACACCAAGCCCTTCCACTTTCTCATCTGCCTCTCTAGCTGTGAATCTGCCACAACAAGCTACATGTAACTTCTGTATCTGTTTATCAAGATTTGAGCTGGAATCCAAGGTGGTACTAGCTAACTGAGAAAATGGGGAGCACCTTAAATACTCCCCTGCCATTCACTGTTCATTGAGAAAGATGCAAATGTGTTCTGGTCAGTCTCTCCTTCTCCATTTCTGGTTCAGCAGAATACAGTGAAGTCACAATGGAGCTACCAGACAGCTGCTATGTCAGCCAGTGACCCAACCAAAGATAATTTAGTGAGGGGATACTTATCAAATGTAGTAGGATGAATGCACATTATTTGTAGGACACTACTAAGGTCTTTCATCAAACTGGTTATTTTATGTCCAAAATGGCAGACAAATCTTAGGCACTCTCCTAGATCTTCCTGTTCTGAAGGCCCTGTGGACTCTACATACAACTCATACCTAATGACATGGGTGAATAGAAAAGTAGGGGAGTATGGATTAATATTCTGAAGGTGAGCTAAGGTGTTGTTTTGTCATTCCTACCATTAAATCAATGTAATTCTCTGACCTTCACCATGTCTCTTTATTTCACAAAATTGGCAGGTTTCTTAGTGGTTCATTTTTTTCTTGTTAGTTCAATGCACAGGTTTAAACATTAAACATGCAAAACCATGGGTTTCCGTTGTCCTAGTAGGCGTTTTGCCTTCTAGGAGCTTCCTTCCAGGTAACTCTCTTGTTGGGCCCTCATATGCATATGCTCACAGAATTGAATATCTCACAAACCATGGAATATCGTTGCTCAATGATTATTAGCTCACACAGAGACTCAAGCAGTTTGGGTCTGGAACATTTCTGAGAGGCCTTTTACTATATACTGTGGGCAATATTGACAGTAATTCCTCAGAGCAATACCACTGGTAGCAAGTGAGCCCTGACTACTACTTAGCACTTACTAGTCCTACCTAGGGTATGAACACATGAACACACCATGTTTAGCTTATTACACAGTGCCCTCATCAATGAAATCATTTTGAGCCTAGGAGAAAATCTCCATTTGTAAAGCAGTACCCATAAGATGATGCCCCACATTCAAATATTCCAGGAGAACAGTGTAAGGGTGTCCACACAGTTGGGAAATAAGATTCTGAGGGGTGGGAAGGGATGAGTTTAGGTAGCAAACTTACAAGCAATTATAAGTTTCTGAATTCCTAACCTAACTTCCCTCAGCCCCTCAGATCCAATTCAAGAAGTGGATCACAAAATGGAGTTTTTAATCCCAGGCCCAAACTCTAGGTGTTCTTGTTACATCTTCCCACCTGCCCCTGATGTAAAGAGTCAGAAGTACAAAGGGGAAGGGAGCCACATGTTCAGGAATATAAATGGAGCTTACAAGCCACTGCAGTCTCTGATTTTCTTTGTTGAAGATAAAATAAAAGACAGCTTGAGTTTCTAAGAACTCAGTGTCTAGGCTATATGGCTTCTTCTGAACTTCTTTTCTTCCTCCTGTGTTTTGAGAGTAACAGTTAGTACAGTGCTTCTGTCTCTTAGGGGCAATCTTTCTCTTCACATAATGCTTAAAGTAGACAATAGGTGGAAGCTGCCACTAAATCAAAAAAGTATGAAATAGCACACATTGAGTGCATTCTCTCAATTCCTGGACCTAACAAGTTCCCCATTCTGAAGACAAAGTGATTACGGTTGAGTACTAACAAATACCACTGAATGGTGAACTTAGAACACTTTGCCCAAGGCAGGTTCTGTCCAGGTTATTAGGATGGCTGAGATCTACTGGATCAATGAACTTACAGACAATACAAGACAGAAAAGTCTAAGAGATTGAGTCCCAAAAGAAGAAAGTGGACTAGGAAGAGAAACCTTATCATTGCTGGAAAAGGAGGAATACTGATTTAGGAGAATTTTTCTCTGAATACAGACATGGGTAGCATTGTAACATAATTCTAAGTTGTGGCTCATCAGTAGAAACTATCCAGTCAAACCTCACTAAAACTAAAAATAAAACTTATAAAAATAAAAAAACTATTTGAATTAGAGTACTATCTATTTTAATATGTGTGGGGGGGTCTGTGATTATGTATGGGACAGCATTGGTTCTTAAAAATCATGATATTGACAGTATCCTTCAGGGTTCTCATTCAAGTCTGGTGGTGTTCTAGCTCTACCACTTGAAACACACAATTCTCACTTTCTTCTGGTTAACTGGGGATAAACATGTAATGGATATGTCAACCTTTGTTGGTTTCCAACTGTGATCTTCAAATCTTACTCTCTGTAGGAGGTAAGCCATAAGAATGAGCCATTATGCTCAGCCCAGTATTTCCAGTAAGTTACTTAATCTTTCTGAATCTCAGCTTCTTCCTGTGTGGAAAGTGAAAAGAATTCCTTTGTGGACCTTAGAATCCAGTGGGAGTTATGACGGTACAGGAAGTATAAGTGTTCAGTATGTGTGTACAGAGCCTGACACTCTCATAAAACTACTGATGTTTATATTGAAATGAATTCCAGGAATTGGAAAAAAGAGGGATTTTTCTGTTCTTGCTTATCCATTTATGAGCATTGAGGACATTTATGAGACATTCAAGGAAACAGGGGAACAGATGCATGTATACTCTGTAGGTATTATGTTCACAATGAGCTATACCACTGTGGACAGGGAGAGAAGGGAAAATAAGAGACAGAGAGCAAAGGAAGGGATGGGATTGTCAAACAAGAAATGAACTCATTACCTGACTTAGAAAATGGTGATCCGTATGTAACTACCTTAACAATAACAATTTTAAAAATCCGGGTTGATGATTCTCTGCTCCAGTTTTTGGAGGTGCCCTTAAGACTCAGGCCCACCATAGAGTTTTTGAAGGTCAATTTATATGATAATTAATGTGGAGCAAAAATCTCTTAAGAAATGGTATAAAAAAAAGGATTTCATTCTTTAGTACTTGTCAGGATTCTCAAATCCCACCTAAAGAGATAATGAGAAATGAGACAACCAGGGGCTCAAGAATTTCAAGAACAAAGGCAGGGACTTGTAGGTAAAGTCTGGGGACTGGGAGGGCAGCAGTGCTGGTGTGGTGATGGCCATGCCTCTCTGGAGGTCCTTTTAAGTGAGTGAGGCCCAGCTCTGCTGTGGGCTAGGCCTCAGTCTCCCCTTGAAGCAGGTACCAGGAATCGATGGCATAGCCTTGGCCTGCCCCATGGAGCTGACCTAGCATGGGTGCTGTGGACCAGGCAGCTGCTGGGAGACTATGTGAAGCAGGGAAGAGGAAGAATGGCTGGTGGGCACTGCTCCACCCCAGCCAGACCCAGGGCCAATGGGGAAGTTCTTGCTCTGGATCAGGACCTGGGACTGTCCCCTAGACAAATGGCCTCTTGGTACCTGTGTGGTGGCCGCCATGTGTGGGCTGGGAACTTCCTTAGCACGGCTGAGGAGTCTCCGTGGAGAGGCCCATTTGGTCCTGTGCCTCTCCCATCTTCTGGATTCCCCCTCTCCTCCTGCCTCATGCCATGTCCAACTAAAGGAGTCAACTTCTCCAGGCCTCTGAGAGGCCATCCGGGAGATGCTCATAGTGCTTCCCACTTTGGTTCACCATGCATGCAGGGCTCACATGGTGCCATCCTCCAGGCAAAGCATACCCCCATTTCAGCTTGGCCACTCCTGCTTAGGGGACCACAAACTGCATTCTTACACAGAAAGCCAGGGGTAACCAAGGCTGTCCTGCAGCCTAAGGCATCCTTTGACTCCTCCTGTTCAGGTTTGGGGTGGCTGTGGATCCAACTGCACATTCACTTTTGATTATTTTAAAGTAAGAGGAAAAAGCTTCATTGTCCCAGATGAAACTGTCCTTGGGGTTCTCTGTGTACAATAGTCTTGTGCTGAGATAGGGATCCCCAAAGACCACCAAGGAGCCAATTCCCATGCAAGTACGTGAGAGTCATTTATTGCAGGCTCGAGCCTGGTCTCACAACCATTACAGTTGCAGCAGGTCAGAGTTGAGAGTCTTGACCCTTCAGTTAAGAGGTTTTTTATAGGGTATAAGGTTGAGGTAAGGGGTCCCCTATCTTGGCAGTTACATTATTGGTTGGCATTTAGTAAGTCAATATTGTCACAATCTTATTGGATAGCATGCACACTCTAAGCAGTACTCAGCAAACTATGTTAAATATGCTATCTGAAGAAACATCTGCAAATTTAGGTACCTACCTGTCATCCGCTGATGGCTATTGCTAGGGAAGTTATGGGCAGAACGTTATTGGGACATTTCAGTTTTTCCAGATACCTAAATTCTAACTTTCAGTAAAATCTTTACAATGGGTACTTTCAGTAAAGGCCTTCACAATGGATACTTTCGGTAAAGGACTTTAAAATGAAGTCTAAGTCCAGAATGACTGTATTTTGGCTAAAGTTTCTCACTAGTGTGTGTGTGTGTGTGTGTGTGTGTGTGTGTGTGTGTGTGTGTGTGTGTGTGTGTGTGTGTGTGTTTGGTGTGAAAGAGTCAGACACAGCTGAGGTTTGGGGTAAAACATTTCTTCCCTTTAGCATAGAGTTTTGGTATCTAGTGGTTGTTCCCCTTTCTGAATTCTGAGTTCTAAAATTGTCCTCCTATATATTTTTATCCTTTGTTCTTCTTGATATTCAGATTCCTAAGGTCTGCTTGTGAACTTCAGCATTTGCTTCCTGAAAGTCGTGTCTTTCTTCTAACTTTTATGAAGCCCTTTGCTCTCTTTAAATGCAGTTTGTGCTGTGTTAGTGGTTTTACTTAGCTGAGACTGTTGTAGCCCAGGCTGTGACTGTTAATTCTGAGATTATTTTAAGCTAATATGAGATACTATCCTTTCAGTCTATTTAGCAAAAGTAATTCAGCATCTTTATTGTAACAATTTCCTGGCTTTAAAAACAAACAAAAACATCCAGTGGTATAAATGTACAATCATTTGTTTTTAATTAATTGTGCACTACTGTAATGAAAAAAATCTTTTTACTAAAGTGAGTATTTAGAA
This sequence comes from Dipodomys spectabilis, assembly GCF_019054845.1. Taxonomy (NCBI): domain Eukaryota; kingdom Metazoa; phylum Chordata; class Mammalia; order Rodentia; family Heteromyidae; genus Dipodomys; species Dipodomys spectabilis. The sequence goes on along the minus strand of NW_024871230.1, from coordinate 121,448 downwards.
TGGGAAAAAATTAAATATTATAGAACTTAAAAATTGATCAAATACAAAAAGAAAAAGAAAGACACTGAGCACGAATGAAGTACAACTGTTAAATGTTTAATAAATAAATGAAATGTTTGATATTCTTATCCACATAGGAAATACATAGGAAAAAAATAAGAAAGTTACTGAGATCCCATGTTACACACCAGAATAGCTATCACCACTCAGATAAATAAACTGCTGGAGAGGTTGAAATAAATCAGGAACTGTATTTGGTTTTGTGGCATTGAAAACTAGGGCAACCCATATGGAGATCATAATGGAAATTTACACAATACCGAAAAGACACATATATTGATGAACTTAACGGCAACTTGGATACATATTTTTTGTTTTGTTTTGTTTTTGGGTCCAGTCGTGGGGCCTGAAATCTGGGCCTGGGGGCTGTGCCTCAGCTCTTCAGCTCAAGGCTAGAGCTCTACCACTTGAGCCACAACGCCAATTCCGGCTTTTTTGTTTTTGCTTTCGTGTTGCTGAGGAATCAAACCCAGGGCCTCAGGCATGCAAGACAAGCGCTCTACCACTGAGCCACCTTCCCAGCCCCTTGGATACATACTGAAGGAATATAAATCAACATGAACATCCATGATAATGGCAGCAATATTCATAGCAACCAATCTGTGTAATCTACCTAGATGCACAAAAAAGATGGAATAAAGAAAATGTGCTACTCTGGTATATAAGAGAAGTGAATGTTTCTACTGTATAATTGCTAAATATTTTTGGATATATACCTAACCCTAATTTCATAGGGTTTTTTGGCATTCTATTTTGCTTTAATGAGGGACCTCTATATAGACTTTCAGAGCAGTTACAAGAGGTTGAAGATATCCTCTAATATGTGGATATTAGATAAAAATGTAAATATACCAATGAACACATACAAGGCCATCATATATAGTTTATATGAAGCAATTTATTATTATTGAAGCAATTTAAGAAGGCAACAGTTGGTGGAAAAGACAATGTTAGAAGCTTAATAACAAATACACAGACATAGTAAAATACAAAAATATGTGCAACTAATTAGTGCTAATAGTAACAAAACATTTTCCTCATGTTTTAAAAATGAAACTATTAAAATAATAACATCACAGAAACATGTCATAGAAGAAAATGTACTATAGACATATGTTTCCCCATAATTTGTTTATAACAAATGGATTAAAAGAAAATGTGATTACATGTCTGAAGATGATAACACATTCAAGTCTCATTGATTGAATCCAGCAAAGGAAAGTAACAGAGAAGTCGTGAGTAAGAACAACGTGGGGTACAACATGTCATGTCAAAACCAGCTTTACAATGTCGGTGTGGGGGGGGAGGGGGGTATGATTGGGTGTGGGGGAGGGGAGAGGCTGGGAAGGGAGGTGAAGGGTAAACAAAGGAGGAGGCTGCAATGCTTGGTAAGAAATGTATGCATTATCCTGCCCATGTAATTGTAACCACTCTGTACAGTTGTTCTCAAATAAAATAAAATTAAATTAAAAAAAAATAGATGAAGATACTCAGTAGAACTTTTTGAGAAAAAAGTCCGTTTTCCTCATCAAAATAGAGCTAGGACAGCTACCTTTTGACAGAACACTTGTAATGTGGAGCAGTGGAGTTACTAATTTAGGTAGCAATTTATTACTGTTAGTCCCTAATGTTATGATGTGATTCCCAAATGATATGAGTGATCCTATATTTTCTGAGCACTTTTTGCACCCAAAGTTTCTAATTCCTCCCCCTAACAATGATTCTTCTGCTATTCTCATTTCTCGTTGCTTCTGAACTCCACTCCTGTGACTTTTTTTTCCTGAGAAATTGCTGGAGGATGGCCTGGAGTCTGAGCTAACATCCAATCCAGTTGGGAGGATTTGGTGAAGGACCTCCACCTGGGCCTCAGTATCAGATATTAATTGACCTCTTTGGAAATGGAGAAATTCACTCCCTCAGACAGAATCTGTCATTCCTTGACTTTCTCTGAAGATATTTGATACTAAGGCACAATTCAGAGAATGAGCTTTCCCACCAGCCACCACAGCCTTGTAAGGAGGAACAGGTTCAAAACTAAAAGTGGCCTCGGTTGCCAAAGGGTCAGTCAAAAGCCAAGAGATCACACTTTCCTCCACATCAGGGACCTTATGGTAGGAATAGAGTCTGGGCAAAGTCTAAGATGGAGATAAAGTGAGATTGGGCCTAAGGAGTACACAAAAGAATGGCCCTCTCTTTGACTACAAGTGAGTTGTGTAGTGACACATGAAATCTTCCTTCACATATGAAAATTCACTAGGTGAGTTATCTCACTGCCACTTTGTGGGAGGTCAGTTTGTCCAAAGGAGAAGTTGTTAAGTGTTCTGACTGAGGGCTGGGAAGGTGGCTCAGTGGTAGAGTGCTTGCCTTGCATGCATGAGACCCTGGGTTCAATTCCTCAGCACCACATAAGCAAAAAAATAACCCACAAATGGCTCAAGTGGTAGAGTGCTAGCCTTGAGCTGAAGAGATGAGGGACAGCGCCCAGGCCCAGAGTTCAGGACCCATGACCTGTCCCCCCAAAAATTGTTGTGACTGCCAGTTTGCTCTGTAGAATGTTGTCTCTCCAACCCATTCCCATGCCAGGAATGCATTGCTTCTTTCAGGCATTCAACTACTTATCATGACTCCTAGGCAGGAATACTGTTGGCTATTCTTTGGCTAAGCTCTTGCATTTGAGGTAGAATAGGCCCAGGCTTTGCTCATGCCAAGAGGTAGATTCAAGGTGAGTATAAGCTCAGATTTGTACTGAAAAACACTCATATTGAAAAAATTAAATGAAATTAATAGTTGAGTGATTCAGGGTTTATAGCCACTAAATTTAAGTAATTATTAGTAACACACCTAGAACCATGGATTAGGAAGGGAACATTGAAGTAGGGTCAAGATAAGATGGAAAAGACACATAGTAGTCATAACAGGAGATGAGAGTGTGAAGGAACTATTGGCATAGTTCCATTTACTATCTTAGAAGTGACTTTGGATAGGAGGCTTTTAGAATAATATCTAAAAGAGAGGGACTTTCTGGCACCGGTAGCTCACACCTGTGATCCTAGCTATCTAGGAGGATAAGATCTGAGTATTATGATTCAAAACAAGCCCAGGCAGAAAAAGCCAGAAGTAGTTCTGTGGCTCAAGTGGTAGAGCACTAGCCTGGAGGTCAGGGACACTAACTAGGCCCTGAGTTCAATCTTCAGGATCAGCAAAACAACAACAACAAAACAATAATGATAAAAAGAAATAAAAGGACTTAAAGATATGTGATGGAATGATGATCCTGTGTAACTGTTTAGGGAACATTAAAGGAGGCAAAATTTGGAGCATAATGATACCTATTCATTACTAATAAAGGATAGAAGGCAAATGCCAAATTCCTCTTCTTGAAAACTTCTAAACGTGGGCTGGGAAGTTGGTTCAGTGGTTACAGTGCTTGCCTTGCATGCATGAGACCCTGGGTTTGATTCCTCAGCCAGAAGAGGCAGTATGGCTCAAGTGGTAGAGCACTAGCCTTGAGGTGAAGAGGTGAGGGACAGCACCGAGGCACAGAGTTCAGACCCTTTGACCGGCCATAAAAACCCTCAAAAAACAAAAAAAATCTTCCAAACTTATCTTTTCTCATAATAGAGGAGAGGCTCCTTTTACAAGAATTCTCCTTATCTAGCTCAAGGTCATCAGAACTTCAATAGAATTTTCCTGTTGAGATGTAATGTCCCTATCTCTACTGAACCTAATCATGGGTAGGAAAGTGTGGACATTGATACGTTTATTGTATTTTTCCTTATCAATGTATAACACTGTCAGGTATTATATATAATACATATTGTAATATACAATATATATTATACATTATGTACAATATATTAAATATTTTATAAGACAACATAAATTATACAATAACAGACCCTAGTTTTAGAGTTAGGAGCAAGCAACATATTGAAAGACAAATGCTTGAATCTCTGAGTAATTTCTCTCCCACTGGACAATTCCAGGTTACATTCTTATTAACCAAAGAGCAACATAGGAAAGCGTTGCCCATAGAAGGGGTTCTCTGGATTTTGGAAACTGTGATCTGCATATATATATGTACATTATATATATATGAAATATTGTTTTATATTAGTGAATGTGTAAAACTATAGCAACAGATAAATAAGTGAACACCTACGTACACACACACTTAATCACTTTCAAGTATAAGAATTTCTTTTCTATGCTTCCTATTCACCTACATAGGGAGTACATGAGTTGCCCTTGAATTGTCCTGGAAGTTCTTTATCTGGCTACAGTAGCTTCACATCTTTTGTTCTCTAAGTAGTCAGATGTTATGTGTTCAACAATAATACTTGTTACAGGCAAAAGTATCCACCCTGACACACAGAGGAATTTGGATTTCAGAAATGCCACAAATAAGTGGGAGGTACTGCAGTAATTTTCAAAATTGAATAGATTACATATTTATTAGAAAGTTTGTAAGAAAAGAAAACTTCAATGTAGGATGAAACACTTGAAGAAAACTACAGATTAAATTACATATAGCCAGGTGTTGGTAGCTCATGCCTGTAATCTTGGCTACAAAGGTAATGCAATAAACATCCATTTCACAGTCTAGTAACATCATAGGGTATAAAGAATCTGATTAACTGATTCATAAAATTCAATATAACGCAGTTAAAACATCCAATATCTCAGGTGTCAACTTAGCAGAATGATGGCTATTTTGTATATTATCCAGCCCTATCCATCCCACAATGGCAGAACGTTCTTCCTGAGAAAGTCCAGAGACCCGTCTACTGACTGCTCAATATAGACAGGTTCCCATTCTCTATTATTTGGGCATGTGAATATCTGATAACTTGCCAAAGGCACAACTTGGGACTGGCTTCCAGTAATGATATCTTAGTTCTCAGGAAAAAAGGAAATTGAAGACAGTGGGAAAATCTACCAGATTCCTGAAAGATTTCTATCATTGTGCTAAAACTGTTCCCTTCTACTGACACTTGAACAAACTGCAGTAATTGTCACTCCAACCACATGTCCAAAAAACGGCTTTCCAAATATTTATCTGTTTTCACTTTGTCATATCAAGACACACTATTGTAGTCCCTTTTTACTTAAATGATCAGCTATGGTTTGCCCAAGGGATTGTTGACTTTACCAATTTCGTAAATTTTAGGTCATCAAACAATCACTTCATAGCCCTTAAACATTAAAAATACCTATCCATATATGTCTGCATTACATCCTTACTACTGTTTTTCTTCATTTGTCATCTTTTACATATTTCTGTATCCCAGGGCTTAGTTCTGTAATCTTCCTTCTCATGATTGTTGCTACTGAGTGCATGTAATTATTTCAGTTTGTTTTCTCCAGCTCTGTTCTTTCTTTAATTGAAGTCCTTAATAGCATCTTGTCTACTGACAACTGGTAGCTATTGATTTTAACAAACTCCAAAGATCCCAAAGTGAGATTTGATCTTTATCTTTAAGCCTATTCCTCATTACTATTTGATTAAGTGATAACTCTTCCAGTTGTCTTGTCAAAATACTTTGGGGTCATTTCAGATTTACATACTTTTTCACACCTCATATGTTATATATGACCAGGTTTTTACAAATTAACTCACATAATATTTTAGGATACATACATACGTACATACATACATACATACATACATACATACATACATATATATGTATATATATATATATATATATATATATATATAGTATATGAGTGCTAATACTATGACTTAAATTAATGGCCTAGGTTCTTTTACTTTTCTTTTTTGCTCAGGCTGTCTGTCTTCCATTTGAGCCACAGCTCCACTTTTAAATTTTTGGTTCTTAGTTGAAGAAAAGTGTCTAATGGTCCATTTACCTGGTCTAGCTTAAAACTATGATACTCTGTTTTCAGACTTTTAAATAGCTAGATTTAAAGGCATGCACCACTAAAACCACCCCTATCATATTTTAATTAAATATAAATTTAAAAAACGAATATTTGTGATATTTTCAAATCAGTATGTTTTCATTTACACCAAAACACAAACACATTGCCTTAAATGTTTTTCGTTATTCCAGTTCACTTACCAAGAAAAGAAAGGAAAAATTCACAACCAAAGAATCTCTGAATGTACCAGTGCTCAAGCCTGCTAGCCACAATTTCTTTGCTATGAAATAACAAAGGATGATATCATCTACAGGCAAAGCAGAGAAAATGCCCTTCACTGAAGTTGCTGAAAGGTTGATAAGTATGAGGACAAGCAACATTACCCAGAAAGTATCACAAAGTGTTTTCTGTGGATAAGTGTGGCCAGTCTTAGAGGATGTTCATAGCGATGAGAATATTTGAAGGTGAATAGGAAATTACAGAAGTGTGCTTTCTTGAAGATATATGTTTATAGCATAGTTTATATACTGTTGAAAATGAGACAGTTAAGATAGGGATGTTGTCATTCCTTGTATCCTTCACAGTATAATATTACAATCAGTTCTATAATACATTATTTATAGTAATTATAGAATATCCCTAATTATGTACATATTATAAATATATCATTTACATGTTATGTAATATAGTATATTACATATATTATGCACACATAATTTAATTTTTCTACTTGTCTGTCTAGGAATTAAACTACAATATCTTTGAAAATTGATAGTAGAGTCCTCACAATTTTGATTGCAACCTATAGTTTTACCCAATAAGTAGTTATTTATTCTGAATTGGTTTAGAAGTGGAATATCATAATATAATTGAACATTCAAAAATAATTATGTCAGAACATGCCAAGGATGGAATTCAAAAAATATAACATGACTCATGTCTGTAATCCCAGCTACTTAGGGGCTGAGATCTGAACATAGCTATATCAAGCCATTCTGAGACTAATGGCTCAGGGACAACACCCTTACCATAGTTCAAGTCTCAGTACTGGCACAAAAATAAATTATGTGACTAAAACCTAAAAATATATTTATTTAAATAAAGTTGTCATTCCTTGTATCCTTCACAGCATAATACTAAAACCAGTTTTATACATATATTATTTATAGTAGTTATAGAATATCAGTAATTATACATATATTATGAATATATCATTTATATGTTATGTAATAGAATACATTACATATATTATGCACACCTAATTTATACTGATAACACTAATATCCATTAAACTGATATATGTTTTAGAATAGGGAATAGATTTGCTTTGGTACAACAAGGAAATACATAGTCACAAAATTATTTTTTTGGATTATATATCCATAACAATCTATTCCCTGTGTATTCAAGGTACTTCATGATAAAAGCATGTGTTCATGAGTACAAGTGTCTTTGACATGGATTTGTTCTCCTTAAGCAATTATTCCAGGAATAATAAACAGTGGAAGCTGAATGGTGTTCATTCAGGTATTTCTTAAATTAAACCGATCTTTATTTGGTATAAAGATCACTTATACTGTCATTATCCACACCCTTTTCATTTAAAAAATAGCATTGTTATTGCCATTATAACCATAATTAGGAAGATAAAGTGGGTTCATCTGCTCCATAGGTATTGAAAGGTAATAATGTGACAAAATATCCTCAGATATGCCTGGTGGAAACCTGGATTTGAATTATGGGTTCACAACTGATCAGTCTTAAATACTTAGGAAATTTGGCCTTATTGCCTAACTTCTGTTTTTAATGAAATACTTAATTCATTTCCTAACTTGAAAAACAATCATGAGCACTAAAATTACCCTAATGCAGGTGCAGTGCTTGGAATGGTGTCTGTGCATTGTGTAGTAGGTCCCGGAGAAGTCAGCTTCCATTAACATGGTCACAGCATGCTTCCTAAAGGCCTTAAGAAATATATACCCAATTGATATTAATATCTGTGAAAAATTTGTCTTTACTACAAAAAAGGTCTTTTCTTCATATGAACAATGAAAGTAATGTTGGGGCTGTCCTGTGGCTTTTACTGTGAAGGAGTTTTTCCTAAATTTCATTCTTACTCTATTAGTATTAGCAGTAGCATTCCTTAGTGCTACCCTTCATGTTCCTTATTCTGTGTTCCATTTGGAATACTATTGTAACTTACTTTATAATCTTTGTTATCAGAATAAATAAACTAAAACTGCTGAAGTTTTCAATAAATAGTCAATGCATTACATTTTATGTGCTTAATACTTTCCTGAAATTATGACTTCTGGATTATATATGCCTAATGGAGTATTTTTTATGATTTCTTATATGATTCATATAGATTTCTTATGTTATTTTTATATGATTTCTTAGAGATCTAGAAATAAAACAACTCAGAACAAGAAAAGAGTAGGTAAGTAGTCATAAACAATACTTTTATGGTTGTCTTAATGGCTGTTCTCTCCCCCTTCTTTGTAGAAAGGTTCTCACTATGAAGTGCCAAATAGTCTGGAACTTTCTAGCCTTGTCTCAGTGACAGAAGTGATGACTGGCTTTTAGGAAGTTCACAATATAGCAAAACAAATATACATAAAGAAACTTTTGTAGGTGATGTGTATATACTTCCTCAATTGACAAAATTAAATTCATATGTCAAAACATCAAATTACTTACACTTATAATATATGCAGTTCAACTGGCATCACTAGCACCTCCATAAATCAAATGCAAACTAAAAGCTCTACTTCAAAGACCAGCATCTAAATCAGTGTTGGAAATACAAGAAGATACACAATAAAACTAAACGAGTGAGATCTTTAACTCTGGCAATGAGCAATGATAGCTGAATTTTTAACCAGGTTTGAAAAGTTAAGGTGTCCACTAACTATGTGATTAGAGTTGCAGTGTTGGCCTTGGTATCAAGATTGGAGGTAAAATTCAAATGCAGCTAAGGTTGCTTCAGTATTGCAGCTTGATACAGTGTGACCCTGACTGATAATGATAAAACACAGAAGAGAAGCTAAGTCAGTAAATTGTATAGGAAGGGTTCTCCACTAGAATAATTGCAGGGGGTGATCATCACTCTTGCATTGAAAATGTATAGCCCATCATTCTACTTTAAACTCGAGCGTTTTTCTGATCCGAAGACAATTATATACACCAGTGTGCCATGAGTGCTGAGCATGTAGGTGTACATTATTCTAAAATAAGTGAAAATCCCAACAGGTATGGAATGGCCTGACCCCGACACTTCATTCTGTGTTGTTGAGTTTCATGGAGAAATGTTCATAATTAGGCAATTCACACTCACCTAAGTCTGAACCAGGCAACTGAGTTAAGACATTAGGATCATCACTCCAGTGACCTGGTCTGTGATCTATGAAATATATAAAATTATTTCACAATGTATATGTCTTTCTGAAAGTTTATGCAATACCAAATACCAAATATACAAAAGGGACAATTATCTATCTCTTATATTATCAGAAGTAAAGATACTTCTGAATTGTACTTCCTTGCTAGAGGATCACAGAGTGACTGCTGATGTTTGGTATCTTTCCAGGTTCACCTATATATTTGTCAATATTCTTTTTTTTTTGGGGGGGGGTGTCCGGTCGTAAGTTCTGAACTCTGAGCCTGGGCGCTGTCCCTCAGGTCTTCAGCTCAAGGCTAGCGCTCTACCACTTGAGCCACAGCACCACTTCCAGCTTTTTACTTTTTGCTTATGTGGTGCTGAGGAATCGAACCCAGGGCCTCAGGCATGCAAGGCAAGCGTTCTACCACTGAGCCAACTTCTCAGCCCCCATTTGTCATTCTTCTTTGAGGAAGTGTTTTTCCATGGTGTGTTTTGAGGTGTTCAGCATATCAGTACTGTCAGTAACCGCAACCATGGGATAGCAAAGATGATGGGAAACCTGGCCAAAGAACTGAGAAATCATAGGAAGTGATAGGAAAGAAAACACCAGAGGACCCAAAGCCTCATTGCCAGCTTCTGGATCCCCAAATCCTGCTTAACATGCTTTATATTCATTCTACTACAAGGGGGGGGGGGCGGCCAGTGGCTACAGATATGCTGACAAATTAAGGCACCAATCTAGCTTGTGTTTACAACTATTAACATGAGGTATTGTTTGTATAGATAGGGATAATTGAATCCCTTACTGTTAGGGAGCAGAAGGGAGCAATAGTCATTACAACCATAGCACAGACATCCATCTTGTCTCCAAACTCTTAATCTTTTAGTGTCCAATAGCTCTTACTTAAATACTCTTGAGGTCATAACTCATACCTCTGCCTTCATTTGACTGTTTGACCTTTCCAGAGCACAACTCTCAGCCTTTTGATCGCTGTTTGAAATGGCTTGCCAATATATCCCTTTCCAGGTCTAACAACTAGACTCTAGAATCCCTCGCAAGTACTGTGACAGATGTATTATTTTGAAAATGATACTTTTTTAGGATAGATTCAATTTTTAAATTTTATTTGATTTCAAAAATACTGTAGAGAGTGGTTTCAGTTACATGAGTAAGGTACATTCATTATTGTTACCCAATCCATTGTTGTTCTCATATCCCTTCCCACCCCCTGCACCTCCCCACCCCAGCCCAAAGTTGTCGAGTTCATTTCTGATAGAGTGTGTTGTGTATATCATTGTTGCAATGGGTCACTCTTATTACTTCTTTCATCACTATGTTTTTTCCCTTTCCTTGTCCAAATCAGATAAATGTATATACAAGATGGAAGGTACCAGATTCAAAACAGAGATTGCCAGCCATAAACCAATGGCAAAAGACAAATGAAATAAAATAAAATCTAGATACACTACTTTACAGAACTTAATGTTGACATCTGAAAAAAAATACTTATTGTGGCTTGGAAGGTGGCTCAGTGGTAGAATGCATGCCTTGCATGCATGAGGACCTGGGTTCGATTCCTCAGCACCACATAAGCAAAAAGAAGAAAAGACGGAAGTGGTGCTTTGGCTCAAGTGGTAGAGTGCTATCCTTGAGCTGAAGAGCTGAGGGACAGCTCCCAGGCCCAGATTTCAGGCTCCATGACCAGACCCCCCCCCCAAAAAAAAGACGTGTTTTTCCATGCCTTGGAGTTCATTTCAATTGGCATCATTTTGTAAGTTCAAATGTACGTAGCTCTGGATCCAGCAATCCCGCTCCTGGGCATTTGTGGAAATAATCTCAAGCTAAAACACACTAAATCTACAACTATGTTTTTGGCAACATTATTAGGATAGTTAAGATATGGAACAAATCAAGATGCCCCTCAATAGATGTGGATCAAGAAAATGTGGTATATATACATAATGGAATTTTATGCTTCTATCAGAAAGAATGACACAGCACCTTCTTTCTTTTTTCAAATCTTTATTGTGATTAAGAGGTTACATAACATCCCAAATTTCACAGTATTGTGGGATAGTGAAGCTTAAAGTCACAATCACATTCTAACATTAGTAGGACAAATTGTCTATCGTGGTGTATAACCTTTATGAGCTTTGCAATACAGTTATTTCTTCCACATTGGGTGATATGTATATTTATTTTGTTTTGCATAGCATCAGCTGTTCCTTCTTTCCCACTTGTCCCTCCCTCCCATGGCTGCCATTGTGTTGCTTACTTCATTTTGGTCAAAGTCCAGTGCAGTTGATGGGTCCTGCTGTTGTGTATTTCCCTGATTCCATCTAGTTCTGTGTCGTCCTCCTGGTTTTCTTCTGGTGTGCATATATATACCATACATGTAATCAGTAGCATGAGGGTTATTTAGTAGTGATTCGACCAGGTGAATGGAAGTCCTTTGTTTCTTATGTCCTGTTAATTTTGTCGAATCACCTAACATTTTGGATTTAACATCCACTTATCAGGGAGACCATATGCTGTTTGTCTCTGCACTTCACTTACTTCGCTCATCATGATTTCTTCTAGCTCCATCCATTTCCCTGCAAATGCCATTATTTTGTCATTTCTAATGGATGCATAATATTCCATTGTGTATATATACAACAGTTTGTGGATCCATTCATCTGTGGTGGGACATCTGGGTTGTTTCCATATCTTGGTTATTGTGAACAGTGCTACAATAAACATGGAGGTGCATGTGCCCTTGTATATTGGTTCCTGTTTTTCAGGATAGATGCCTAGAAGTGGTATGACTGGGTCATAAGGGAGGTCTATATTTAGCTTTCAGAGGACCCTCCAGAGTGCTTTCCAAAGTGGTTGTATAAGTGACCATTCCCACCAGCAGTGCAATAGGGTTCCTCTTTCTCCACATCCGCCTTCCACAGCATTTGTCATTGGTTGACTTGAGGATGAGGGACATTCTCACTAGGGTAAAGTGGTATATTAGGGCTGTCTTTACTTGCATTTCCCTTACAACCAGGGATGGTGAACATTTCCTCAAGTGTTTCTTTGCCATTTTTATCTCTTCTTCTGAGAAGTCTTTCTTTAGTTCCCTTGCCCATTTTGTAGCCCAACTCTTCACTAAGTCTTACGCCTTACTATTTCCCCTTCCCATAAAGCTTGACTGGATCCACTGGAAACCCACTTCCAGTCATTCTCCTCCTTAAAAAGTCCAACCTTACCTAACCTACCCCCTGGTAGCTCTGCTATAAACTTTCAAAGGCTTGACTGCAACCAGACTCCTTCCTGAAAGCCCTCCTCTGCAATAGGGAAATTCCTCTTCCACTCCACCCCTCCCTGTAATCCCTGTCCTGCACCACCAGAAACCAGGCCATATCATTATCTCCTTCTCTGTCATGCCTTGCTGTAACAAGAACCGTGCCTACATCAGGCTTCTCCCTCGAATCCACCAGATACCCGCCCCTAACTACTCCATTACCTCATAGTCCCATTGCTCCCATATCCTTGTTTCTCCAAGCTCTCCCTTCCCTTTCATACCGACCCCCAACCAGCCTTCTCCCTCGAGCCCCTTCTGGTTTTATCAGAAACTCGGCCCATAACTAGCCTATTGCTAACTGGCCTAATCTCTCAAACACAGCCCTGAACCTACCTCTTCCCACAAAGCCCATCATGCTATACCAAAAACCCTTCACCTCTCTATAACTGCCCTTGAAGCCCCACCTTCCTCGGCCAGAAGATTCTCACACAGCCCATATCCTGCCTGGAAATCCAGCCCTGCTCCACCACAAGCCTCTCCACCTCCGACATCTACTCTCTCAATGCCCTGCTGTGCTCACCAGATAAACCCACCCCCTATTGGTTCTTCCCTAAGATCCACACCCTACTCCAACAGATACCCTGCTCATAATTATCCTACACCATTGTAGCCCTTCTACTCCTTCTCAAAGCCATTATTTCAAATAGCCCCATAGCTCCAAGCACTTCCCTGGTCCAGAAAAACCCCACTAGAAAACCCCCACCACACGATCCCATCTCTCGACATTCACATTGCTTCACTGGAAACCACTGCACCAATTGGCCTCCCTCTGGAAGCCTCATCAGGCTCAACTGTAAAACCCTGTCCCTCCATAATCCTTCTTGAAGGTTGCTTTGCCCTACTGGAAACCCTGTCCAAAGTCAATGTCCTGCTTTGCAACACTGAGATCCCCACCTAACCTTACTTCTCTTTTTGAAGTTGTGACTGGCTACTCCAGAAACCACATCCTAACTAGTAGAGCACTGGATCCTATCACTGCTCTCACGAAGCCCTGGTCCTGGAAAACTCCTACATACATTGTAACTACATCCTGCTCTGCAGGAAACCCCACCTCCACCCTAACACACTTCCCAAAGGCCTGCCATTGTCCACCAAAACCCTGCCCTTTACAAGCCCATCTCTTCCTAGTACCATCCTGTCCTCTCAAATCCAGAACCTGAAAAGCCTCTCCCTCATAGTTCTCATTTCTGCACCAGAATCTCCACCTTCTGTCGGCCTCTTGCCTCCATTCCCTGCTCTGCCTTATGGAATCCTCACCCTACATATCCCACAAGGGCTCACAGTGCTCTACCAGCACCCCTCCTCCAAGTAACCTCCTCTTTTGTAGCCTTGTTCTGCCCCAAACAGCCTCCGCCCCAGTGACCCCGCCTTCTTCCAATGAAAACCTTTCCATCTGCCAGCCTCAATCAAAAATCCTGCCCACTCCACAAGAGACCACATCCCTAAAAAGTGTAGTCCTTCCTGTCCCCTCCCTGCTATCTCAAAGCCCTACACAGACTGTTCTTCATCCTCAAAGCTCTGCCCCGCTCCACCATAGAGGCTGTGCCAATACCAACTCCTCCTTTGAACCAGACAATGCACCACCAGAAACCAAACATCATCTCATCCATGAAAATCCCATCCAGTAACTATTATTACAAATGTGATTTTATACTGGACATAGAATACATACTAATCAATAAGAGAAGAAAGCAGAATTGTAAAAAGACAACAAAAATTAGATAGCTATTATATGTCGTAATCAAGTTTGGGGTTCTGTAATCAGGCAGATACACATTGTGTGAAAATTTGGGAAGGTGATTCCTCTTATTGGAAAGCATTCTTTGAAGTATCAGTAAGGTTTCATTAGTAAGCATTTTATTTCTAGAAAATTCGTGCACATTTGTGCCCATTAACCTCAAAAATATTAGTTATTTTAAATCCTCTGGCTTCATTGAGGAAAGAGTATCAGTGTGTAAAAAGATGACTTTCAACTCATCTCTCTAATGAATAATTTTGGAGTTGTTTACCTTACTGTGTACCAGAGATTTTAGTAGCAGAAATTCACTACCAGAATCCACTTTGAATTTCCTCCTTCCACTTAAATGACCTTTGGAAAAGATTGAAGTGAGATTATACAAGTAAAATGCTAGAAATAAAAATGTATTGAGATCATAACAAAATTATGATGAAGACCCCACCCAATTGCATTTAAATTTCTAACAAAAGGAACTTAAGCCTATTTAACTGCAGACTTTCTGAAGACTAGAAGACAAAAATATAAGAAATGCCCTGTTATACCATGGTTCTGAAAACATAAACAAAACAAAGAAAGCCAACATAATGAAACAGAAGGGAATGAGGAAGTTGTACATGTGATATAGAGTGTAAAATATACACTGAATCAGGTAAAAATAATTTTGGTCACAATGTCTGGTTGTTCAATATATTTCATTGTAAATATTGTTCTTTGTTAAGCTGTGACTTAATATAGGTCTCAGCAGGCATCTGCCCAGCTACTTGTGTAGTTAGTCAATTTCATCATTGTAGATCATCAGGATGAAAAACTCCACACACCTTAAGACACACCTGCAACAGCAGTAGACATACACTCCTATTGGTCCAACAATGTAAGCCAGACCTGTGTTTTACCAAAGCTTTGTATGTGGTATGCTATGGTTTATTCAGGCTGAAGAGCCAAAGTAACTCCAATTTGAGATTTACCCCACCATCTTGTGTAGGCTACCCTCAGATTAACCCCAAAAGAGAGAAAAAAACACAGGTTGCCACCAATCTGCCCACTCTTAAGAAAGCAGACCAGTTGCCCAAGTGTTCCAGGAATAGAACATACCAATAGTTAATAAAAAGGGCAGTGCAGTTAGGGTGGCCTCAAACCAATCATGTAACTGCTTATGTAGAAATTCCCTAAACTTCTTTTTTCAATACTATAAAAGCTGTGCTGATTTTGTGCTTGGTGTCTCTTACTGTTACAGGTTACCGAGTGCACGGAGGAACAAACTTGAGCTTGCAAATAAAGGACTCATTTGCTGTTCACATTGGTCGTGGTCCCTGGTGGTCTTTCCAGGGTTCCAAGTCCATACAGCATTTCTGGGGCCTCACCTGCAATTCCCCTTATGAGACCTTCCAGATGCCCTACCACAGAGTCCCCAAAAAACCAGCTGTTAAGTCAAGGCATTGCTGTTCTGTATATTTGGTTGCCTGCAGGTTCTGTATCTGTAATTCTGGTTTCCCACGGGTTCTGTATTCTGGTTGGCAAGGAGTCTTGGCAGATGCGCTATAAGATTGCCAACGTGGTCTGTGAGGAGACATCCCCAGACCCCTCTAGGAAGATTGCTGTTTAGTACGGACATATTTTGGGGGGGAAATGTTCCATTGGAGTCTCACACTTTCATGCAGACATATTTTGGGAAGTTTTCTGTCTGTATTGGGAAGTTTTCCGTTTTTTGGGAAACTCTCCATCAGTAGCCTGGCACTTTCTGGTTGGCAATTTACTATGCTTCAGCATGCCTTTGTAAGGTGTGTGTTAGTGTTGAGTATTTTGTTTGTCATTTGGGGTTTATCTTAGCCTTAAGCCTTGCCCAGGGAGGTCTGAATATGGGGGAGAATCTGCCAGTCTGAGGGGATGGCCTCTAGGGACTTATTTCCTTTTCTCCAAAGTGTCGGGGACTTCCCTTCCACCTTGGAAGGCCCCTGGGTCAACAAATGTTGGTGAGATGTCACCCAATTCACTGAGACCTGATTGTTCTCTGTTCTATGTTTCCTGAGATAGGGAAGTTCTCGGTGAGAGTGGCAGGCTCACTAAGCAGACTCTGAATTCAGCTTGCTGAGAGAGAATGGCACAGAGTTCTGGTAGAGACAAACTCAGCCTTTTGTTGTTGTCTTGTCTAGTTCTGTTTCAGAATTGGTATTATTTTTAAGTGTGGGTTTTTGGTTTTAGTGTTTGTGTAATTTATTTGAACATCTCTGGGGAAATAAAAGTTCCAACCTCCAGCTGGGCTCAGTCACAGAGAAGGCTGTGTGCTGGTTTTGACTTTTCAGCTAGTCCCGAAAATGTACAGTGCTCTTATCTAAAATTGGATAAAAATCAGGCCAGTTCAGATTAAGGTGACCCCCGCAACACCACCCCCAGCCATCCTCTAACAGAAGGGATTCAAAAGACCAATTGGTGAAATTCTTTACTAAACAAGCAAGAACTGGGAAAATGAAGCTCAGCAAAGTTGCTTAGTTTGACAGAAATATTGTCTTAAATTTTTGTTTGAAAACTTCAGAAAATGTACATACAACTGATCCTTATTTTTGCATGCTTAAAGATCTGCATGAGTGTATTTTGTATGTGTTTGTGAACATGTTCATGATAGAAAGTGTCAGCATGCTCTAACAATTGAGTGGGTTTAAGTTTAAAATTCAAAGATTATGAGGTTTGAACATTACCAAAAATTTTTTAAAGAATTTACACATTGTATTAAATGGCTTGTTAAGGATTCTGTAACTTGAAAATTAGAAAATCTGGTATTTAAAATGTGTAAGACTGTTTACACTGTAATCAAGATATTTGGCTTAACAAAAAGGAGAAACTTACAAGCCAACAGAAGACCTATCTTTAGAAATGAAGGGTGAACAGGCAGAAGTGCAGTTCAGCTGGTCATGCATGGTGGAACAGGCCCTGGGAGGAGTCCATGCATGGTAAAAGAGGGCAAGCTGGCACAAATGCAGTTCATCTAACCCTAAAGAGTCGGATTGGGTGCATGCCCATTCCAAAGGAAGGGCCAAGTGGTCCATCTTTATTCTATCACTTTCCCCTGCAGATAGACACTGGAAACTGGTGGTAAAAATGACTGATGGGAAGATCTGATTAGCATTGCTAAAACTGCTCCTTGGACATGTTAAAATTAAAATTAAGAAGGCCTTAAAAAGAGGGTTAAAAAGTTTATTTGTATAATGTGATTTGCTCTTAATGATATTCTGCCATTGGATATGTATTTTTAAGACATAAAGGTGTAAAGTCTAGCTTCTTGATACAGTAATGGTGATTATAATTTTTGCATTAAGAAAAGATTCTTATTTGAGTTTAAAAGTTTTAATGTGTATCTGTTATAAAACAAGCATCCAAGAGGGAATGAGTGACAAAGAGGGAATGAGTGACACCTAGCCTCGAGAGGTCAAGAGATTTTTTTCATAATGCAACCAAAAACTGAAGTATAGAATATTAAAACAGAGATTAATAGGAGGCTTTCAAATTAGGAATGGATTTCTGTATATAAAGTTTAAAATATAATTGTTCTAAACATTTGCTTCAAAGTGCAAAAAGTAAAAATTAGGATTTCCAAAATAATTGCTTAATTCCTATTTCAGTTTGCTCCCATAGGTTTTTTTTTTTTTTTGTAACAGTTCCAAGCAGGCCCAAAGAAAGGAGTGAGGTTTCTTGTTAAGTTTGTCACATTTAACTCTGGCTCTTAATAAGTTACAGGTAAGAACATGCTTAAAAGTTACTTCTATCTATGTCGACCACCTTTTAATTGTAGTAAAGGGGCCTTTTATGAGACTCATTGATCTGCAAACGTGCAAAGCCAGCCTGAGTAGAAAAAGGTCCAATAGAGACTGTCACCTCTACTCAGCCAGCAGAAGGCTGAAAGAGCAAGCAGAGTTGCTATAGGATTCAAACTAGCAGAGTGCTAGCCTTGAGCTGTATAGCTAAGGAACAACACTCAGGCCCTGAGTACAAGTCCAGCAACCAACTAAGAGAAATGCCAATGAGGCATTTTTCCCAGTGTGGAGAAGAATCTCCTGGGACGAAAGAAATGGAGGAGCATCCAGAGACCGTAAATCACTGCTTGGATGGCAGAAATAATGTCAGATCTAGAGTCATTTGTGCTTGGCCTTTTAAAAATTGCTGAAGGCCAAATAAAATCTTCCATAGCAAAAAAAAAAAATTGAAACAATACATCTCCAGCAAATCAGCCCTACAAAAGATTCTTAAAGATTTCCTACACATAGAAAACCAACAAGACCACATTAAAGGCCAAGAAACTGACCCCAAACTGAGAATCCAAGAACCACAGGAAGAACCCAGTTTTCACGGTCCCCAAGAAGGTGGATAACATGGCAGGAACTCCCAAATACCTCTCAGTCCTATCTCTCAACATTAATGGACTTAACTCTCCAATTAAGCGACATAGACTGTCTAGTTGGATTAAAAAACAAGACCCTTCTATCGGCTGCCTTCAGGAGTCACCTCTTGCCCCATAAACAAGCTGGAGTTAAAATCCTAATATCAGATAAAATAGACTTCAAATTAAAATTAGTTAGAAGAGATAAAGAAGGTCGCTAAAAACTTATTAAGGGATCTCTCCTTCAGGAGGATATTACAATTCTAAATATCTATTCGCCAAACAATGGAGCACCTAAATTCATCCAAAAACACTACTTTCCCTCAAATCCCACATAGATCCAAAGACATTAACTGTAGGAGATTTTAACACACCACTCTCCCCACTAGAGGGATCAGCTCGGCAACAGACAAACTTGTCAACAGACAAACTGCACATGTAAACAGCTGCGTACATCAACTAGATTTAACACACATCTATCGAATATTTCAACCAGCAGCATCAGAATACACGTTAATTCCAGGAGCACATGGAACATTTTCTAAAATAGACCACATTTTAGGCCACAAACTTATCCAAATGCAGAAAATTTGAATTTATACCTTGCATTCTCTCAGACCACAAGGGAATAAAATTTGAACTCAACACCAAAAGCCACCAAAGAAAGTCTGGTAACACATGGAGTTTGAACAACACTCTGCTGAATCACGAGTGAGTCATGGAAGAGATTAGAAAGGAAATTCATATATTCATGCTATTCAACAAAAATGAGGACACCAATAACCAGCTTCTCTGGGACAAAGCAAAGGCAGTACTCAGACGCAAATTTATAGCTCTGAATTCCTACATCAACATATTGGAGAGATCTGAAACCAACAATTTAATGAGACATCTGAACCCCCTTGAAAATGAGCGGCAAATAAACCCCAATCCAGTAGACGAAAAGAAATAATTAAAATTAAATCAGAATTAAATGAATTAGAATCCAAAAAAATATAGAAAGAAGCAACAAAACAAAGAGTTGGTTCTTCCAAAAATAATAACAAAATTGACAAACCCTTAGCAAATCTTATCAGAAAAAGAAGAGAACACGCCCAAATAAATAAACTCACAGATAAGAATGGAAACATCACCACAGAAACAACCAAGATTCAGAACATTATAAGGGAATACTTCTCAAAACATTATGCTAATAAGTTTGAGAACTTGGCAGAAATGGACCTTTTCCTAGCAAACATTGACATGCCAAAACTAAACCAAGATGAGTTATACCATCTTAACTGGCCCATATCAAGCATTGAAATAGAAAGAGCAGTAAGAGACCTCCTATCTAAGAAAAGTCCAGGACCAGATGGTTTTACCACGGAATTCTACATGGCCTTCAAAGCAGAGCTCACACCAATACTACTCCAACTCTTCAATGAAATTGAAAGAGAAAGTTCACTAATGAAGTCAATCTATGAAGCCATCATAACCCTCATCCCAAAACCAGGGAGGGACTCATCAAAGAAAGAGCACTATGGACATATTTCTTTGATGAATATTGATGCAAAACTTCTCAACAAAATTTTGGCCAATCAACTTCAACAATTCATCCAAAAAATTATACACCACAATCAAACAGGATTCATTTCAGGGATACAAATCTGGTTCAATATATGCAAATCAATTAATATTATTCATCACATCAACAGGAGGAAGGATAAGAACCACATGATTATCTCAATAATGTAGAAAAAGCGTTCGACAAGATCCAACACCCCTTTATGATGAAGGTTTTGGCAAAATTAAGAATCCATGGGACATTCCTCAATACGATAAAAGCTGATTATGACAAACCTACAGCCAGCAATATGCTTAATGGTGATAAAATAAAGCCATTTCCTCTTAACTCAGGAACAAGACAAGGATGTCCAATCTCTCCCCTTCTCTTCAATCTAGTATTAGAATACCTACCTACAGCAATAAGACAAGATGCAAACATAAAGGGGATCCAAATAGGGAAAGAAGAAATGAAACTCTCCCTCTATGCAGATGACATGATCTTGTATTTCAAGAACCCCATAGACTCTACTCCCAAATTACTCAAGCTGATTCAAAACTTTGGCAAATAACAGAGTATAAAATTAATCCCCCCAAAATCAATGACTTTTCTGTATGCCAACAATGAGAAAAGCGTGGCTGAAATTAGGAAAGCAACTCCATTTGTAATAGCCCCACAAAAAATAAAATACCTAGGAATTAACTTAACCAAAGAAGCGAAGGATCTCTATGATCAAAACTTTAAAAACTTGAAAAAGCATATTAAAACAGAAGTTAGAAAATGGCAAAAACTCCCGTGCTCCTGGATTGGAAAGAGTAACATCATGAAAATGGCAATACTTCCCAAGGCTATTTCTACAAATTCAATGTGAAACCTATCAAAATTCTAACCTCATTCCTCAAGGAAATAGAAGAGGCAATCCAAAAATACATATGGAACAATAAAAGACCCTGAATAGCAAAAACGCTCCTCAACGGAAAGAACACTGCTGGAGGAATGTCAATACCAAATTTCAAACTCAACTATAAAGCCATAGTAATCAAAACAGCTTGGTACTGGCACAAGAACAGAACTCAGGACCAATGGAATAGAATTGAAAACCCAGAAATGAAGCTACAGATCTATAGCAATCTGATCTTCAATAAGGGATCTCAAAAAAATAGAATGGAAGAAAGACAGCCCCTTCAGTAAATGATGCTGGCAAAATAGGTTAACTGCTTGTAGAAAACTAAAGCTAGATCCTTATCTATCACCCTGCACCAGAATCAATTCCAAATGGATCAATGACCTTGGAGTCATAGCAGACACTCTGAAAACATTACAGGTTGGAATAGGAGAAACCCTATGTCTCCTTGGAGCAGGTCGAAATTTTCTTAATAGCGACCCTGAAACACAACAAACCAAAGAAAGGTTGGACAAAGGGGATTGCATGAAGTATCAGAGCTTCTGCATGGCAAAGGACATAGCTAGCAAGATCAATAGAAAGCCTAAGGATTGGGAGAAGATCTACTCTAGCCATACAACGGACAAGTGTCTCATATCTACAATATACTTGGAACTCAAAATATTAAATCTCCCAACAACACATCCTCAAAGAAACAACTGCCCAATAAATAAGTGGGCTAAAGACTTAAAGAGAAACTTCTCTGAAGAAGAAAGAAGGATGGCCAATAGACACATGAAGAAATGCTCAACCTCCCTAGCCATAAAATAAATGCAAATCAAAACAACAATGAGATACCACCTCACCCCAGTTAGAATGGCTAGAATCAAGAACTCTAATAACAACAGATGCTGGAGGGCATGTAAACAGAAGGGAACCTTACTTCATTGTTGGTGGGAGTGTAAACTTGTTCAACCACTTTGGAAAGTAGTATGGAGGTTCCTCAAAAGACTCCACATACAGCTCCCCTATGACCCAGCAATCCCTCTTTGGGGCATTTACCCAAATGCTTACAAACAAGACTACACTAAAGCTACCAGCACAACTATGTTTATTGCAGCATTATTTACCATAGCTAAGATACGGAACCAACCCAGATGCCCTTCAGTAGATGAATGGATCAATAAAATATCGTATATATACCCAATGGAATTCTATGCCTCCATCAGAAAAAATGACATTTCTCCTTTTGTTAGGAAATTGAAAGTCTTGGAAAAAATTATATTAAGTGAAGTAAGCCAAGCCCAAAGAAACATAGGTCCCATGGTTTCCCTTTTTTGCAATATCTAGTACATGTATGAGTAAAGCAGAAAAGGTCAGATCAGGTGAAGTTAGGAAAATGAATCCTAAGATATGTATTTAAATGTGTTTTTTTCATGCATTTGTTTCTAATGCATTTATAAGATTATTTCTTTGTTGCTTTGTATGTCCTTCTCCACAGTATAACCCCTGCTTTCACTATATTTGATGTCGGTATAATTTGTGGAAGGGAAGGGGAAAAATAAGTTGTTTAAATAATGACACAGGTGGACCTTTGCAGCAATGAGAATTACAAGTTTTCATGTCGAAAACGAACTTTACAACTTTGGTGGGGGTGGGAGGGTGTTTGGGTGGGAGGCAGGGGGGAGGCTGGGAAGGTATATGAAGGGTAAACAAAGGAGGATGCTACAATGCTTGATAGAAATTTACTCATTATCTTGCCCATGTATTTGTAACCCCTCTGTACAGTATGTTCACAATAAAAAAATAACAAAATAAAATAATTTTTAAAAAAAGAAAAAAATACACACACATAAAACCCAAAATAAAAATTATGAGTAAGAAAAAAAGTTAATAGAAAACAAAAATTATTAAGTTAAAAATTAATTTAAAAAAGGTTAAGAAAAAAAAGTATAAAAGGTACAAAAAAAGAGATCTTTGATTTTTTGGGGGGATGGGATGATCTTGTATCTCCCTTGTGTCCATAACAAGTCTCTTGTTGGATTATCTGGTCTGCTTTTGGTGTTTGATTTTCCTGTGGCTTGGTTGGTTTCTTTAGTCAATTTGTTTGAGCAGGCAGAAAAATGCTCTGCTTTACCAAGGATTTTGTGATCCTCCTCCCAGGCTAGTTCAATTGGACCCAGATCTACTTTGAGTTTCACAAAAGAGGGAGATGGCTGTTTCCTCTAGTAAGGAGATGCTGTGATGAGGCTAGGTTCTGGGTAAAGTTGAGGCCTTTCAGCAAACAGCAGCTTTTCCCTGAGGTATTAGCTTCTGAAAAACGCACAGAGCCCAGCCTGGAGCCATTCTCAGGGTTTATGTTTACTGAATTTCAATTGATTGTCAAGGCTGCTGTAGGGAGGATCAGCCTCTAGCTTTGTTTACCCAGTGAAGAAAGCCCACTCCTGGGGCTGGCTGCCCAAGCTGGGTGACTTTTCCGAGGGAGGAGCTGAGCCTGGCAGGTCAGGTTAGGATCCTGTGACCTGCTAAATGACTTGTTTTCTTCCAAGGCCTGAGTTGGAGCTAGCTGCACAGCCTGGCTTTGTCAGTATCCAAGATGGAAATCTCCGGTCATGGTGGGGGGGGGGGGGGAGTTGGCCTTCCCTCCTCTGCTCCCTGAGAAGGAGTGAGGATGTCAGGCTTCTACTCACGCCAGAGTCTTGGTTTCTGGCTCATCTCTGGTCTGTGAACTTCAGAGTGAAGATGTGTGCTCCTTGTCAGTTCTTGCTGGTGTTGAGTAGAAACCGTTCACTTGTCGAATCTGGCACTTAAGTCCTGGACTCTCTGTGTTGCAGGTATGGCAGGTATTGCTGCCGCCCCTGCTGCCACATCTGTGGCTACTGGCAAGTGCTCATATCTGTCTCCTTGCCTGGATTTTCCCTCTCTGGCTGAACTCTCTGTCCTGTCATGGCACACTTGGTGTGATTCTCTGGCTTAGGACTGTTTATTGGAACACTAAAATTGTTTTGTATGGGAGAGCTTGTTTAACCTCCAGCTTCTCCTCTGCCATCTTCCCAGAACTCATCAGAAAATAACATTTAAAGGCAAGCCCATGCATGAAAGTACATGGGACATTTTTTCTGTGTGTGCCAGTCATGGGGGTTGAATTTGTTCTACTTTATTCAAGGCTGGTGTTCTATTACTCTCAGCTAATCGGTGGGATGACTACCAGCTAATTGGAGGTAAAGAGTCTCATGGAATTCTCTGTGCAGGCTGACTTCAAACTGATAATCAGATTTCAGCTACCTGAGACATTCTGTGCTTTGCATGAGACACTTATCTCCAATGAACCACCAAAAAGAAGAAGAAAAAAAAACACCTGGTTTTGAGATGTGGCTCAAATGGCAGAAATGTGACAATGATTTCTGGGACAGCACCCACACCTTGAGATCAAGCTCCAGGACCAGCACGAACAAGAATAAAATAAATAAATGAAAAGAAAGGTGGAAGAAGAAAAGGGAGAGCCGATTTCAGAGGTTAAAGTGAGCAAAATTGAGTTAACTTACACTTGTTATTGTACTTACTCAAGGGTCTCACATCTGAGGATCAGTACTCAAGGCCAGCCAAGGCAGGAGAGACCATGAACTCTACTCTAATTAGCCAACTACAGTTATTTTTTAAAAGCTCTTAATTGTGGTGTGGCTCACATATTAGAGGGTTAGTATTAAAAATGTACTGGGAGGGAGCTGGGAAGGTGACTCAGTGGGAGAGTTCTTGCCTTGCATGCATCAGGCCCTGGGCTCAATTTCTCACCAACACATAAGCAGGAAAAATCAGAAGTGGCTCAGTAGCACAGTGGAGCTGAGGGACAGCGCCCAGGCCCAGAGCTCAGGCTCCATGACAGGCAAAAAAAAAAAAAAAAGGAACTAGAACAATACCTAGACTCTGATTTATAGCTCTAAGCCCAGCATACATATGGAAATAAAAAGTAGAAATTAAAAAATGTATAAGAAAATCCAATTAAATTTTCAAATTGAGTCATGAGTTTTTGGTTTTTGTGTGTAATCCTCTTTTTTTGGTCGGTTGTAAGGCTTGAACTCTGGGCCTGAGCGCTGTTCCTCAGCTCTTCAGTTCAAGGCTAGTGCTCTACCACTTGAGCTACAGTGCCACTTCCTTTTGCGTGTAATCCTAAATACTAAGATAGATTAAATCTGAGGGCTACGGTCTCTCATCTTCAAATCACCAGCAAAACAAATAAACAAGAAAACAGTAGTGAATCAGTGATGGATTTTTAAAGCACCAGGCTTGAGTGAGAAAGCTATGAAACAGTGCCCTTGCTCAGAGACCCAGCCTCAGGATCACAAAAATGTAAATAAGAAGAGAACCTGGGGCTGGTGACTCATGTCTGTAATTCTCAAGGAGGCAGAAATATGGGTATCCAGTGTAAAGGCCAATTCTAGCATGAAAGTCCACTAGACAGTTGCTTGTGGGCCATCCTGGGGCTAGAAATGTAGTACTCCCAGATTTTTGGCAGTTAATTGGAGGTAAGGATCTGAGACTTTCCTGCTCAGCCTGGCTTTGAACCATGATTGTCAGATTTCAGCCTCCTGAAACAGGCCAGTCCTTGCATGAGTTCTGGCTCCAGCACTAGCACACTCACAAAAAATGCAATGAATACACGCAAAGAAGACTAGAAGAGAAAGAAGAACCAATAACTGAGGCTGCAATGAGCCAATCAGCTCATCACTGGTGGCTCATAACTGTAATTGTTTACTCAAGAGGCTAAAACGTGTGGATAATATTTAAAGGCCAGACCGAGTAGGAAAGTCCATAAGACTTGTGTTTGTGTAAGTATGTCTGTGTGTGAGTCCTGTTGCTTGAGCTTGTACTGTTTTGCTCAAAGCTCTACTAATCTCAGCTTTTTAGTGGTTATAATTGGAGGTATCATGTACTTTCCTGCCCAGGCTGGCACCAACTTTGATTCTCAGATTTCAGCCTCATAAATCTGGTCTGGCTCTACATTATATTCATTCTAATTAAACACCAAAACAGAAAAAAAATCCTGGAGTTTAGCTGTGGTTCAACTCTCAGAACTGGGAAAATTTCTGGGACAGCACCCAGACCCTGAGTTTAAGCTGGAGGACAAACACAGAAGAAATAAAAAGAGTATAGAAGTACAAAAGGAAGAGTCAGTGACAGAGGTTGAAATGAATCAAACAAATCAATCAAATTGGTTTCTCACACATATTGTACAAGATACTCAGGAGAATTAAATCTAAGATTCACGATTCCTGGTCAGCCCAGGCAGGAGGGTCCATGAGACTCATATATATAATTTTCCACCAAAAATAAGCTACAATTTGTACTTTGGCTCATTTGGTTGAGTGCTAGTCTCAAATAGAAACTTTGGGACAAAACCTAGGCCTTGAGTTGAAGTCCTAGACATACATTTCAAAACAAACAAATACCCCCACGACTTAAAAAATGATGGGAAAAGAAAACTAAGGTTTGAGTTGGTTCATGTATGTATTCCTATCCATTCTAGGTTCAAAGCTAGACTGGGCAGGAAAGTACATGAAACTGTTAACCCCAACTACCCACCCGAAAGCTGGAAGTGCAGATATGACTGTAGATGTAAAGCACTGTATTTGGTGCAAAAGATAATTAAAAAAAAACTGCTGACCCAGAGTTCAATTCTTAGTGCTAAAAAATTGTAGGAGAAGTGAAGAAAGGCCAATTGTAAATTTAAATATAAGCCTGGTGTTTGTTGATCATGGCTGTAGTTGATTCTTGGCTGCAAAAATCTTGGGATCAAGTTTCAAGGTCAACGCAAAAAACAAAGTCAAGGAGACTTTGTGTGTGTATGTGTGAATGTTTGTGTGTGTGTGTGTGTTTCTATCTGTGATGTGTGTGTTTCTGTAGTATCCTTTGCCTAGTGCCCTAGCATTCCCAGCTTTTGGGTGGTGAATTGGAGATAAGAATGTCATGGACTTACCTGCCCAGGCTGGCTTTGAAACATGGTCCTTAGATTTTAGCTACCTTATTTAGCTGGAAGTTGAGCTGTGGCTTAAGTGGCAAACTGGGCAAATATTTTCTGGAACTGCAGGCAGACCCTGAGTTCAAGCCCCAGGACATGCTCAGAAGAAAGAAAGAAGAGTACATGTAACCAAGGAAGAGCGAGTGACAAAGGCTTAAATCAATCAAGCATCAGTGGCTCATACATGTTTTACTAGCAATTCAAGAGCCTAAAATCTGAGGATGATGGTTCACGTCCAGCCTAGGCAGGAGAGTCCATGACTCTCGTCTCTAATTAATCAACCCCCCCAAAAAGTGCCAAAAAGTTATGATGTTTCTCATGTAATAGAGGATATCCTTGAATAAAAACTTTTAGGACAGAATATGAGCCCCAAATTGTAGACCCTGGAACAGCACACACATACAAAAAATAGAAAGTAAACAAAAGAAGGAAGTGGCAAGTACATATTAAAGTTTTAAAATGACACAAGGGTTATTGGTCATGTGGATAATCCTAACTACCCAAGAGCCTGACATCTGAGGATTGTGGTATCAAGTTAGCCTGGGTAGGAAAGTGCTTGAGATGCTTATCCCAGCTACCTAGCACAAAGCCCTGAGCTGGAGCTGAGGTGGTAAAGCAACAGCCTTCAGTTAAAAAGCTAAGAAACAGTCCCCAGAGCCAGAGGTCAAGCTGCAGGGCCACTAAAAATTACAAATAACAAACAATCAATACAAAGGAGAGCGGAAGAACAGAGACTGAAATCTGAGGATGCACAATTCAAAGTTAATGCATGGAAGAAAATCCATGAGAGATTCTGGTATGTGTGCATCTGTGTGCCATCTTGCAGTTTGTGTGTGCCTCCTTGAACTTGTGATGGTTTGTTCAAGGACATAGCTCTACCACTCCAAGATTTTCAGTGGTTAATTGGAGGTCATGGTCTCATGGATTTTCCTTCTCAGCCTGGCTTGATTCATGGTAGGCTTTCCTCAGACTCTTATCTCCAATTAATTGTCAAAAAGAAAAAAAAAGCCTGGGAATTGAGTTATGGCTCAAGTGGCAGGATTGGGCAATCAGTTTCTGGGACAGCAACCAGGCCCTGAGTTCAAACCCCAGGACAATCACAGAAGGATTAAAGAAAGAGAGACTAGTAGTGCAGAAGGAAGATCCAATGACAGAGGTTTAAATAAATCAAGCATTGGTAGCTCACCGATGTTCTATCAGCTACTCAGGAGGATGAAATCTGAGGATCACCATTGATGGCCAGCCCATGTAGGAGAATCCATGAGACCCTTATGTGTCATTTCTCACCAAAAATATGGCACTAGCTGTGTTCTGGTTCATGTGGTATACAAAAACAAAGAAAAAAGAACACAAATTATGAAAGATGAGAGAAAGAGAAAATTATCATTTAAAAATGAGCCATGGGTTGTTGGTTTATTTGTGTATTCCTAGCTAATGAGGAAGTTGAAATATGAGGATCACAACTCAAAGCCAGCCTGGGTAGGAAAGTGATTGAAATTCTTATCTTCCACACCCAGCAAAAGCTGGAAATGAAGGTGTGATAGTAGTTGTAAAGTACTGAAATATGGCGAAAATCTGGGAAACGGATTCCTGGTCCATAATTCAGCCCATAGTCGACCAAAAACAAAACTGATAGAAGAGAAGAAATGACCATTTGAGATTTAAAAATAAGCCTGGTGCTATTGGTTCATGCTTATAATTTTAGATTTCAGGAGGCTGAAGTTTGAAGAGAGTATTGAAAGGCCAGTCCAAACAGGAAAGGCCATGGGGCTTTTTTTCTTTGTGCCAACCTAGGGCTTGAATTTGTGTAGGAGCTCTACCAGTCCCAGCATCTTGGTAGTTGATGAAAAGAATCTCATGAACTTTCCTGTTCAGGCTGGCTCCAAACTGTGATACTCAGATTTCAGCCTCCTGAGTCTTGCCGGGCTTTACATGTGACTCATCTCCAAAAGAAAGAAAAATAAAACCTGGAGATTGAGCTGTGGCTCCAATGGCAGAAATGAGAAAATAATTTCTGAAACAGCACCCAGACCTTGATATTAACTTCAGTGCCAACACACACACAAAGAATAAAATAAATGTGGAGAAGGGTGGGAGAAGAAAGAGCCAATTTCACAGTTTAAAATGAGCCAAGCATAGGTGGCAAACACCTGAGATGGTAGCTACTCAGGAGGCTCAAATCTGAGGCTCACAGTTGAAAGCCAGCCCAGATAGAAGAATTCATATACTCAACTCTAAGTAGCTACTTAAAACCAAACAACTCAAAAAATAGCCACAAGTTGTGTGTTGGCTCATGTCTTAATTTGCTAGTCTTGAGTAAACCCTTCGGGTATAGCACCTGGGCTGATTTGTAGACCCAGGACCACATACACAAGGAAATAAAAATACAAAAAAAGGTGTAAGGATTGCAGGAAATATGGCTTAGTGATAGAGTGCTTGCCTAGCATGTTTGAATTCCTGGGTCTGTTTCCTCAGTACCTCATGAATAGAAAAGGCTGGTAGTGGCATTGTGGCTCAAGTAATAGAATCCCCCCCTTAGTAAAAGAAGCTCAGGAACAGTGCCCAAGCCCTGATTTCAAGTCTCAAGACTAGGGGAAAAAAGGTGTGAGAAAATCCAATTAAAGTTTCAAAATTATCCATGAATTTTTGATTGGTGTGTTTAATCCTAGTGATTCAGAAGGCTAAAATCTAAAGGTTGTTGTTCATACCCAACCTGGGCAGGGAAGTGCCCAAGTCTCCAACTAATCAGCAACAAAATCCAGAAATGAGGATGTGCTTGTAGTTGGAAAGCACCAGCCCTGAGGAAAAAACTGAAACAGTGCCCTGGCTCAGAGATCCAGCCTCAGGATCACAATAAGAGAATTAAATGATT
Source organism: Dipodomys spectabilis (assembly GCF_019054845.1). Classification (NCBI taxonomy): domain Eukaryota; kingdom Metazoa; phylum Chordata; class Mammalia; order Rodentia; family Heteromyidae; genus Dipodomys; species Dipodomys spectabilis. The sequence goes on along the minus strand of NW_024871230.1, from coordinate 91,367 downwards.
GAAGAAGAGAACCTTGGACTGTTGGCTCATGTCTGAAATTCTAGAAAAGCAGGAGGCTGAAATATAAGATCCAGTGTAAAGGCAAACCCAGTCAAGAAATTCCAGGAAACCATGGGACCTATGTTTCTTTGAGCCTGGCTTACTTTGCTGAATATAATTTTGTCCAAGTCTTTCCATTTCCTAACAAATGGGGCAATGTCATTCTTTCTGCTGGAGGCATAGAATTCCATGGTGTACTGAGTCAAGCAGAAAAGGTCAGATAAGTTGATGTTAGGGAAATGAACCCTAAGGTATGTATTCAAATGTTTTTTTTTCTTTCATGCGATTGTTTCTATCACATTTATAAGATTATTTCTTTGTTGCTTTATATGTTCCTCCCCTACAGTATAACCCCTGCTTACACTGTATTTGATGTCGGTATAATTTGTGGAGGGGAAGGGGAAAAACAAATCGTTTAAACAGGGATACACGTGGACCCATTACAACCATGAGATGTACAAGTCGTTATGTCGAAAACGAACTTTACAACTTTGGTGGAGGCGGGGGAGGTGGAGCAGGGACGACTGGGTGGGGGTTGAGGGGGATGATGGGAAGGATGGGAAGAGGAAACAAAGGAGGAGGCTACAATTATTGATAAGAAATATACACATTATCTTGCCCATGTAATTGTAACCCCTATGTACAGTATTTTCACAATAAAAAAAGAAAAAAAAAGAAATTCCAGGAGACTGTTTTGTGTGTGTTAGCCACACTGGAGATAGGATTTTTTTGATTGAATGGAAATAAGAGTTTCATGGACTTTCTTGCTCAGGCTGCTTTCAAACTATGATCGGCAGATTTCAGCCTTGTGTATCAGGCCAGGCCTTGCAAGAGTTCAAGCTCCAGGACCAACAAACATAAAAATAATGAAATAAATGAAAAGAAGGGTAGAAGAAGAGAAGAAAGAGGCAATACCAGAGGTTTCAATGAACCAATCATTGGTGGCTCATATCTGTGATTCTAGCTACTCAGGCTGGAATTTGAGGATACTGTTTAAAGCTCAGCTCAATTATATGAGTTCATAACTTCTCTCTCTGTATCTCTCTCTCTCTCTCTCTCTCTCTCTCTCTCTCTCTCTCTCTCTCTCTCTCTCGGGCCAATCCTTGTGTTTGAACTTGCACTCTTTTCTTCAATGACCTACTTACTTTCTGATTTTTAGTGGTTAATTGGAGAAAAGAGTGTTAAGGACTTTCCTCAATTTTCAGCTTCCCGAATCTGGCCTACCTCTACATGAGTCTCTTGTCTCCAATTAACTTCCCCCCCCAAAAGCCAAATATAATGGTTAGTCCCATATATGCACTGAGACAGCATCTGAGCTTCAATTTCTACTCCTAGGACAAGCAAAAATGAAGAAAATAAGAAAAGAAAGTGGAAGCAAGCACATATTAATGTTTTAAAAGGACCCAAATGTTGCTGGTCATGTATGTAATCCTTACTATACAAGAGGCTGACTTCTGAGGATTGCAATGTCAAATCAGCCTGGGCAGGAATGTGCTTGAGACTCATCTTCATCTACACAGCCCAAAACCTTGAGCTGTGGCTAAGGTTGTAAAAGCATCAGCCTTGAATGTAAAAGTTAAGATATAGGCCCCAGAGTTAGAGATCAAGTCAAAGGACCAATAAAATTTTCAAAGAAGAGAATATGAAGAGAGACTGAAATCTGAGGATCATGGTTCTAAGCTAGCCCATGCAAGAAAGTCCATGAGGCTTTCTCTGTGTGTGCATCAGTGTGCTGTCCTATGGCTTGAATTTGTGCTGTTTTGTTCAAGGATAGAGCTCCACCACTCCCAGCTTTTCATTGATTAATGAGAGCTAAGATTCTCATGGACTTTCCTGCCTTGGTTGGCTTTGAACCATGATCCTCAGATTTCAGAAAACTGATCCATGCTGGGCTTTGCATAAGACTCTTATCTCCTATTAGTACCAAGAATTAAAAAAACTGGAGTTGAGCTGTGAGTCAAGTGGCAAACTGGGCAATCACTTTCTAGGACAGCACTCAGGGCCTTATTTCAAGCATCAAGACAAAACAAGTATAGCCACAAGTTATATTTTGGCTTATGTGGTAAGGCCACTAGTCTTGAAGAAAAAGCTCTGGTATTGTATCCAGGCCCTGATTTGTAGCCCTAGGAATAGCACATAAACAAAAATAACAAACAAGGAAAATTTTAAAAAGAAAAATTGGAAAAAATAACATTAACGTTTTTAAATGTACAATCGGTGTGTGGTTCATGTGTATAATCAGAGCACTTCAGGAAGCTGAAATCTGAGGATCATGGTTTGAAACCAGACTATCCAGAAAAGTACAATAAAATCTTATATTCAAAATGCCAGCAAAAAGCTAGGAGTGTAGTTATGGTTGAGTTGTAAAACATAATCCTTGAGTCAAAAAACTAATAAACATAAGGGCACTGAGTCTCTAGCCTGTAATCTTAGATATTCAGGGGTTTGAGATATGAAAATCATGGCTCAAAACCAACCGGCGAAGGAAAGTTAATGAGAACTTATCTCCAAATAACCACCAGAAAACCTGAAGTGGCTCTGTGGCTGAAATGGTAGAGCATTCACCTTAAGCTGAAGGGCTCAAAGACATCACTCAGGCCGAGGGTTCAACTCCACCCTCCTTAAAAATAGGTAAAAAACAGCAATGAGGCCCAGAGATCAGGTCTACTGACCGCAATTGAAAAGCATTGAGGTTGAAGTCAAGAAAGAGCTGAGTAAATATATTAAAATGTCAGAGGCTGGTTGCTCATGCCTGTAGATTCTAAAAACCCATGCCACAGTTCAAAGCCAGCACTAGCAAGAAAGTCCATGAGATTTGTGTATGTAATTACCAGTACTAGGGGTTGAACTTGCCCAGTTTTACTCAAGTCTAGAGTACTACAACCCCCAGCTTTTTGGAGATTAATTGGAGATAAGAAACTGAGACTTCTGGGAAGTTGGCTCAGTGGTAGGTGCTAGCCTTGCATGTATGAGGACCTGGGTTTGAGTCCTCAGAACCACATAAGCAGGAAAAGCCGAAAATGTTGTTGCAGCTCAGTTGATAGAGCACTAACCTTAAGCTAGAATGTTGATGGACAGGGCCAAAGCCTAGTTTTCAGGCCCATAACCAATGACAAAATAACAATAAAAAAAAAACCCTCAGACTTTGCTGCTCAGACTGTCTTCAAACCAAGATCCTCAGATTTCAGCCTCCTTAGTAGTGCTGGGGTTTGCATGAGACTTCAAAAAGAAAGAAGCTGGAAGTTGAGCTGTGGCTCCATTGGCAGAACTGAGCAAAATCTCTGAGACAGTGGCCAGTCCCTAGATGGAGAAAAAAAAAATAAAACATTTTCAAAAATAAATAATAAATTGTAATACAGAAAAAATCATGTTTAATATGATACAAAGGAAAACTGTTGTTTTTTTTAAGTGCAGCAAACAAAAACGTACTACAAAGTTTCAAAATGACATACTGAGAGTAAGGGGAAAAGGAAATTTTTTTAAGTTTATGTAAATATTAAATCCAAACTGACATGGACACAACCTAATATGAGCAGAACCTTATCTCTCACTTGTAATTTCTTACAAACAATTGTCCCTCCAGTTTCAGCACTAGCATCGAGATTTAGGAAGGACCTCTCTATGCAGCCTTGACTGAATAGGGATCTTCCTGCTTTAGCCTCTTGAGTTAGAAATACAGGCTTTGCCCTTATTTTAATACACAAATTACATTTTACAACTCAACATCAATATTCAAATAATGGATTATATGTAAAAGCATGAATAAACATCCACCAGAGAACCTCTGAGCAATACAATCATAACAGTAGATAATTAGCTACCACTTTAGGTAGGTAACAGAAGGAAGATTTAGCATTTTTTTTGGAGGTGCAGGGGTCTGAACACAGGGCCTCATGCTTGCTAGGTATAAAATTCAGTGACATTAATTACATCCACATTACTTTTTAACCATTACCTCTGCTTGTGAACTTTCTTTTCAATACTGATGGAATCCACAGAATGACCTGCACCAGAAACTTTTGTTTTGTTTTGTTTTTGATCGGTCATGGGGCTTGACCTCTGGGTTGGGCACTGTCTCTGTGCTCTTCAGCTCAAGGCGAGTTGTCTACCACTTTCTACAGCGCCACTTTCGGTTTTCTAGTGTTTTATTGGAGATAATAGTTTCACATACTTTTTTGCCTGGGCTGGCTTTCAACTGTGATCCTCAGATCTCAGCCTCCTGAGTAGTTAGGATTACAGGTGTGAGCCACCGTCCCCCAGCCCCAGAAACTTTTAATCTTCCCTTTTTCCATTATGAAATTGCTTAGTCAATATATTTCACATAAATAGATTATTTTGTGTCCATCCATGACAGACATATATTAATTGCAGCCTTTTGTGTATGAGTCATAATTTATGCACACCTCACATTTTATAAACCTATTCATCTGGGCCCACATTCAGCAGCTTGTTCTGAGAAGAATGGTAGCTATTTTGCTAGCCACCATTATCCTCTGCCGTTTCCTACTCAGGTTAGACTTTTGTATCCGTATGAGTCTGCTCAGAGGGTAGAGTCATAAGGGCTGGCTTTGAACCATGATCCTCACATCTCGGTCTCCTAAATAGCTAGGATTACAGGTGTGAGACAACTGCACCAGGCCATCATTTCTTCCTAAAACATTTCAGGGGGATGGAATAGTACTGTACCTCATATATTCATTAGCAACTGCCCCAGGGTGAGCCAGATACAAATCCACTGACCTTGATACTGTCTTTGGTGTCCAAAAGGATATTGTTGGTCTTAAGGTCTTCGTGTATTATTTTGTTTGGTGTAAGTAGTGAACAGCACTTACATGTGTGACAAGCCTCCTGGCTTCATCCTCATATAGGCAGCAGAATTTTCAGATACACCCGAGGAGGTACCACCTAGTGGCCAGTTCCATGATGAGATACACATACTCTTCCTTCTCCATTACCTGGTACAAAATGATGATGTGTTTGTGCCATACCTTCTTTAAAATGTCCACCTCATTCTTTATCCAATGATGAGTACTCTCACTTTCAGAGTATTTTAAATCCCATGTCCTTATCTGTAAGGAGGGAATGGGCCAGCTTCACTTTTCTATAGGTACCTGTGTCGAAGAGCTCTTTTTTCTGGTATTGTTTGATGATCTCCTCCATCAAGCAGCTTTAGATTGATTCTTTCTGTTCTTCCATCCTTCTGCTACAATGTCAGGTAGCAAATCTACCTAAATAAATTAAATTAAATAAAGGAAAACCCAGAAAGAGTAGAAAGAAATACCAAAATCCAAATAACAGCCCGTCCCCACTACCAAAAAATCATTTAACTTTGATTCAGTCCAGCGAGTCATCAAGCAAGAGGTCCAAGCTCTGTTAACTGACATAGGTTGGAGCACAGTGGCTTCCTATATATCCTTCATGACCTCACACAATGGAGCAATCACAACCAGGCATAGTGATGTCATAGAAGAAATGGACCAATCAGAGTCTGGGCCAGTGAAGTCAGAGAAATAGTGGACCAATCACAGCCTGCCAGCATTGATACTCTAGCTCTTAGACCTCAAAGACTGTTGCTAAGGAATACATGTGGCTTGAGGTTGCTCTGGTCATTCTCGTGGCATTTCTGAAACCACTAGGACAGTGGTCAAAATCCTCTTATTTTCTAGAGGACTACTGAATCTTATAAATTGCTTCTCTGTAGACACTAGCTAATAGCCTCCATTCTTGATGGCCACCTTATCCAATGTCTTTTTCCAGCAATAGCACTGCACAAAGGCCTCCGTCCTTCTCAAGGACAGCTGTGTCCTACAACTTCCTCCTGAGGGGACAAGTTCCAGGGTGGCTTTGAGCCACCACCCTCACAATTCACCTTCCTGAGTAGTTAGGATTATATGTCTGAGCCATCAGTAGGTACTTAGCTCATCTCTGACATTTGGAGCACGTGTATTTGTTAGAAAGGTGGTATTTAGATCTCTCCTTTTAACACTTTAAATTTGTTGCCCTTGCTGTCTAATAGTGAATCTAGTTTCTGATGAGAAATTTGTCTTAATATCATTGAATATTACTTGTGTGTGATGAGTTGTGTCTTTGTGCTTTGGGAGGTTTTCTGTTTTGTTTAATTAGAATGTGTCTTAATGTGGACCTGTGTAATTAAGTTAATTGACATTTTTGAGCTGATAGATTCCTGCATGGAAGGGTTCATGCTTTCAATCAAAATTGGAAGTTATTGGTTTTTATTCCTTCAAATACTATGTATTTCTATTTTTCCCTCTGTAGACATATATATTATACATTATATATTCACATTGTATATGTGAATATATATACATATACCTACATGTTTATATTATATATATATTTATATACATATATAGTTTCACATAGCTTCCACTTTTGTGATTGTTTATGGTAGGAAGTTTAGATTGATCCTAGCTACTCAATCAGAGTTAGAGTTTGAAGTTTTCCTCTTTATTTCTTGATAAAAATATGCATTACTCATCAAGGATATTGAAATAGGTATTAAACACAGATAACCTCTCTCTCTCTCTCTCTCTCTCTCTCATTTCCTGCCTTGGTTTGGTCTCTGAGCACAGGGCCATTGCTTGTCAGGTTCTTCTAGTGTGCTGTGAAATTTTGCAGTGTCATATTGTGCTTCAAAGCCCACCATGCAGGCCTGCACTTGGAAGAGGAGCTTCTCAAAGGCAGCCTGCATGGGTGCACCTGCCTGCCTCTGTCTTGATGTCAGAGCCCCATAGCTACTTGGGGTGGCCTTAGCAAATGCCCTTTTGCATAGACTGCTGACTGGTGACTGTGCCAGCACAAGCACAGCCTCTTTTTATTACACATCAGAGGTCTGCGGTGGAACCTGGGGGTGTTCCCTTGTTGGTGGCTATGCTTGGAGCAAGGGTGGGGGCTGCAGAAGCCTCACTGTGGCCTGACTTCTGGGGTACAACAAATGCCAAGGGTTTCTCTGGGCTCTTTACAGAATACATGGGCAGGTTCAGGAGCAGAAGCTGAGCTTAGGGGGCCCCTAAACACCGGATGGGCTTTAGAGCAGGGCATCACAGATTGATCTTTTTGAAGGGCTGCGGACAGCATCTGGAAGCTGTTGGACCTTTAGGAGGTCTGAGTACATCATGCAATTAGGTGTGGACCTCTGAGCTTCATCCATTGTTTGCAATAGGGCTGAAGCCTCCCTCCTGTATTGTCCTGGTGCCCTCTGAGTGTGTGCTGGTTTCTAGCAGTGATTAAAGTTTAATGTGTCTTTTTTTCACTGAGCCTCACTAGGAAGTTCTATTGTTGGCAGGGATAATTCTGTCATTGGGAGTTCTTTGTGTTCTCTGATTAAGGGAATCTACAGACCTCAGAGCACATGTTGGCTTTCTCTCTGAAAGGTCTAAGTGTTTAAGGCTTCAGATGCTTTATAGGTTTCCAGACATATCCAGGGCTTTTTCTTTTTGATCTTTCAATGACAGCTTTAATTTCCTTCCTTAGTCATGGTCTATTGACCGCTTTGACTCTGGCATAAATGAGGGAACACAGACAGGGCTGTTGTGTTGCTAAGGAAAGCAGACAGGGCTGCCTTGTTGCTGAGAAAAAGCAGGCAGGCCTGTCTTGTTACATAGTTTCATTTTATTCCCTGATGTTGGTAAGCAAAACCTCCAGGTTGGACTTCAGGAGCTGCCCATGATCATTTTTCCATTCCTTTTCCCTGCTCTTACCATACTGCCTTTCTATTCAAATTCATTTTTACTTTTAATTTTTGTCAGAAACAAAGAGGCAATTAAAAAATCTATATGTAATGTTAATTTTTATTCTTTAATTACTAAAATACATGAAGAACATGTCAAAGCAGCATAAAATGGCAGGTGGTATGAGCTTGATCACTGTGCCTCTACTCTGTCTCTCTTGGACTACCCTGGGGTGACCACTGCGACTACTTAGTTATGTATCCCTGCATCTAAAGCACATGTGCACAAAGAATAGGCTATTAAAAAGAGACTTTCCCACAGCTATGCAAGTCCCTAAAACTGCTATCTAAGTAGGAGGCCAAATTTCCATTCACACTATGGAGATTCAAACGTCTACACTCATGTTCACAGACCTGAGCCAAATCTGTGCTGGAACCAGGACTGAAGGTGGTAACTCATTGTTCACTAAGGGAGAAGAAGTCTGCAATAGCTAGAAATCTGCCCTTTGCCTTTCCCAGTAAGTCACAGTATCAGGTATGAGGATCAAGGAGTGACACAGACCTTTCAGAGGTTACTAGACTTTGGGTTTTAACTTTTGTAATTCCAAGTTTCTCTTCAGATCAAATATTGGGCCTGCACAACAGCAGCCCATGAGGAAGTGATGTCCAGAACTTGTGTAACTGTCTCAGACCCTTTGAACTTTTTTACTGAATTGTCTCTTTTTTTTTACAATCCACACCAATGGCCAAATAGGGTGTAGAAAAAAAAGGCCACTTCCATCAAACCAGATTGTTGGTGTTCAAGACCTAAATTGAGTCCACTCCATTTGATGCAATACTGTTCAAAGGAACATTCATTCAGTGAGGAGTAAAACATTGTACATCTGTCAGAGATAGATGTTAACAGATATCCTTGACTTTTAACGTTATAGGTGGTATTTGAGCCAGATGCTGGTGGCATATACCTGTAATCTTGGCTACTCAGCATTCTAGTTTGAAGCCACCCAGGTACAGAATGTCTGTGAGACTTTTATCTCCAACTGACCACCAATAAGCCCGAAGTAGAGTTGTGGTTCAAGTGGTAGAACAATAGTCTTGGACATAAAAGTGCAAGAACAGCACCCAGGTCTTCAGTTCAAGTTCCAGGGCTAGCAAACACATACCAAAAATATGGTATTTGCAACCAAAGAATACATTTTAATTTGATCTTTTTTAGCCAATTTAATGTCCGAGCTCTTGATCTGAAAGCGTCTTGGCCACTCTACTCCTGGAGAATAACAATTATTCAAGTGGAAAAGAAGGATCTAGAATGATTCTCCATTAGAGATGCTGATGTTTGAAAGACTATGTGAAAAAAAAATCTTCAGTCTCTAAAAGAATATAGCACTCACAGTGGAACCTCTGAATTTGTAAATTGATGGTCAGTATATAGGCTTGAACTCAGAACCTCAAGGCTAGCACTCTACCACTTGAGACACATCTCCACCTCTAGTCTTTTTGGAAGTCAATTGGAGTAAGAGTCCCATGGATTTTCCTATCCGAGCTGGCTTTGAATAACGATCCTCAGATCTCAGCCTTCTGAGTAGCTAGGATTACAAGCTTGAGCCTGTGATGGCTAATTTAAATTTAATGGTACCAACTACGAGAGATGGTAGTTAAGACATTTACATCCACCACAAAAGTCCAAGTTAATTTCAGCTTTGGTTTCTCCAACACACTTAAGAGAAAGGTCAGTAGAGATCTATCATTAAACCTTAATAGTAGAATTCAAATACTCTTGGCTTATTTTTTTAAATTGTGAGAATACCACACAAAGGAGTTACAAATACATGGGCAAGATCTTGGTTTATTTTGAGTCATGCTAAATCCCAGATTTGCAGGGACAAATCCCAAAATACATGTTTTAGGAGGTCAGAGACAGGAGAGTTTCCTGAAATTGCATTAAAATTAATATTAACATTAATATCATTTGTTTAACTAACAATCTAAAAAGTACACTTATTATAATTTTTCCAAGACTTTTCATTTCCTAACAAATGGAGCAATGTCATTATTTTTGATGGAGGCATAGATCCATTGTGTATATATACCACATTTTTTGATCCATTCATCTACTGAGAGGCATCAGGGTTGGTTCCATATCTTTTTATGGTAAATAATGCTGCAATAATAAACATAGTCGTGCTGGCAGCTTTAGTGTGGTCTTGTTTGTGATCATTTGGGTAAATGCCCAAAAGTGGGATTGCTGGGAAATAGGGGAGCTCTATGTGGAGTATTTTGAGGAACCTCCATATTGCGTTCCAAAGGGGCTGAACAAGTTTACACTCCTACCAACAATGTAGTAATGTTCACTTCTCTCTGCATCCCCTCAAGCATCTGTTGTTATTAGAGTTCTTGATTATTGCCATTCTAACTGTGGTGAGGTTGTATCTCTATGGTTTGATTTGCATTTCTTTTATGGCTAGAGAGGTTGAGCATTTCTTCATGTGTCTATTGGCAATCCTACTTTCCTCTTCAGAGAAGTTTCTCTGTAAGTATTTAGCCCACTTATTTATTGGGCAGTTGTTTCTTTGGAGACTTGTTATTGGGGGATTTAATTTTTTGAGTTCCAGGTATATTTTAGATATGAGACCCTTATCGGTTGTATGGCTAGTGAAGAACTTATCCCAATCTGTGGGCTTTCTATTGATCTTGCTAGCTATGTGCATGGCCATGCAGTAGCTCTTCAATTTTGTTCATTCCCATTTATTCAACCTTTCTTTGATTTGTTGTGTTTCTGGGTCTCTATTAAGAAAATTTCGGTCTGCTCCAAGGAGACCTAGGGTTTCTCCTATTCCATCCTGTAATGTTTTCAGAGTGTCTGCTTTGACTCTGAGGTCTTTGATCAATTTGGAGTGATTCTGGTGCAGAATGATATATAAGAATCTAGCTTCCATTTTCTACAAGGAGTTAACCCATTTTGCCAGCACCATTTACTGAAGAGGCTGTCTTTCTTCCATTCTATTTTTGAGCTCCTTTATTGAACATTAGTTGGTTATAGGTCTGTAGGTTCATTTCTGGGTTTTCAATTCTGTTCCATTGGTCATGAGGTCTGTTCTTATGCAGGTACAATGTCGTTTTGATTACTATGGCTTTGTAGTAGAGTTTAAAATTTGTTATTGATATTCCTCCAGCCCTGTTCTTTCTTTTGAGGATTGTTTTTGCTATTCGGGGTCTTTTACTGTACCATAAGTATTTTTGGATTGCCTCTTCTAATTCCTTGAAGAATGAAGTTGGAATATTGATAGGTATTGCATTGAATTTGGAGATAGCCTTCGGAAGTATTGTCATTTTCATGATGTTAACCTTTCAAATCCAGGAGCATGGGAGTTGTTGCCACTTTCTAAGTTCTGTTTTGATTTCCTATTTCATGTTTTCAAAGCTTTCTTCATAGATGTCCTTAACTTCTTTGATTAAGTTAATTCCTAGGATTTTATTTTTTGTGGGGCTATTACTAATGGAGTTGCTTTCCTAATTTCAGCCACACATTTTTCATTGTTGGCATACAGAAAAGCCATTGAATTTTGAGGGTTAATTTTATACCCTGCTACTTTGCCAAAGTTTTGAATCAGCTTGAGTAATTTGGGAGTGGGGTCTGTGGGATTCTTTAAACACAAGATCATTTCATCTGCAACGGGGGAGAGTTTTACTTCTTCTTTCCCTATTTGGATTCCCTTTATGTCTGCATCTAGTCTTATTTGTAGCTAGGCATTCTAATACTAGATTGAAGAGAAGTGGAGAGAGTGTACGTCCTTGTCTCGTTCCTGAGTTAAGAGGAAATAGCTTTAGTTTTTCACCATTAACTGTAATGCTGGCTGTAGGTTTGTCATATACAGCCTTTATTGTATTGAGGAATGTTCCATGGATTCCTAATTTTTCCAGAACCTTCATCATAAAGGGGTGTTGGATCTTGTCAAATGCTTTTTCTGCATCTATTGATATAACCATGTGGTTCTTATCCCTACTCCTGTTGATGTGATGAATTATACTAATTGATTTGTGTATATTGAACCAGCTTTGCATCCCTGAAATGAATCCTGTTTGATCTTGATATATGATTTTTTGGATGAATTGTTGAAGTCGATTGGCCAAAATTTTGTTGATAAGTTTTTCATGAATGTTCATCCAAGAAATGGGTCTATGGTTCTCTTTCTTTGATAAGACCCCGCCTGGTTTTGTGATGAGGGTTATGATGGCTTCATAGAATGAGTTCCATAGTGAACTTTCTCTTTCAATTTCATTGAAGAGTTGGAGGGGTATTAATGTGAGCTCTGCTTTGAAGACCTTGTTGAATTCCGCTGTGAAACCATCTGGACATGGGCTTTTCTTAGATGAGAAATCTTTTATTACTATTTATATTTCAGTGCTTGATATGGGCCTGTTAATGTGATTTAACTCATCTTGGTTTAGTTTTGGCTTGTCAGCATTTGCTAGGAAAAGGTCCATTTCAGCCAAGTTCTCAATCTTATTAGCAAAAATTTTGAGAAGTATTTCCTTATAATGTAGTGAATCTTGGTTGTTTCTCTGGTGATCTTTCCATTCTCATCACTGAGTTCATTTATTTGGGTATGTTCTTTTCTTTTTCTCATAAGACTGGCTAAGGGCCTGTCAATTTTGTTATTTTTTTCGAAGAACCAACTCTTTGTTTTGTTGATTCTTTATATGGCTTTTTTGACTTCTAATGCATTTAATTCTGATTTAATTTTAATTATTTCTTTCTGTCCATTGGGTTGGGGTTTATCCTGCTGCTCTTTTTCAAGGAGGCTCAGATGTCTCATTAAATTGTTGGTTTCAGATTTCTCCAATATGTTGGTGTAGGAACTCAGAGTTTTAAACATGCCTCTGAGTACTACCTTTGCTGTGTCCCAGAGGAGTTGGTAATTTGTGTGCTCATTTTTGTTGAATATCATGAACATTTGAATTTCATTTCTCATATCTTCCATGATGCACTCGTGATTCAGCTGTGTGTTGTTCAGCCTCCATGTGTTAAAGGACTTTCTTTAGTGGCTTTTGGTGTGGAGTCCTACTTTTAATCCCTTGTGGTCTGAGAGAATGCAAAGTATAACTTCAATGTTTCTGATTTTGTACAAGTTTGCTTTGTGGCCTGAAATGTGGTCTATTTTGGAAAATGCTCCATATGTGTTGAAAAAAACGTGTATTCTGATGCTGCTTTGTGAAATCTTTGGAAGATGTCTGTTAAATCTAGTTCATCTATGCAGTTGTTTAGATATGCAGGTTCTTTGTTGAGTTTTTGCCAAGTTGATCTCTCTAGTGGGGATAGTGGTGTGTTAAAGTCCCAAACTATTAATGTCTTTGGATCTATGTGGGATTTGAGGGAAAGTTGGGTTTCTTGGATAAATTTGGGTGCTCCGTTTGGAGAATGGATATTTAGAATTGTAATATCCTCCTGAAGGAGTGATACATTAATTAATATGTAGCAACCTCCTTTAACTCTTCTCACTTATTTTAAATTGAATTCTATTTTATCTGATATTAGGATTTCAACTCCTGCCTGTTTATGGGGGACGTTTGCTTGGTATATTTTGTTCCAGCCTTTAACATTGAAAATGTGTTTGTTTTTATGGGCAAGACCTCTGAAGGCAGCAGATAGAAGGTTCTTGCTTTCTAATCCAACTAGACAGTCTGTCTCTTAATTGGAGAGTTAAGTCCGTTAATGTTGAGAGATAGAACTGAGAAATATTTGGGAGTTTCTGCCATTTTATCCACCTTTTTGGGGGCTGTGGCAACTGGGTTCTTTCTATGGTTCTTGGATTCTCATTTGGCTGCGGTTTCTTGGCCTTTTTGTGGTCTTGTTGGTTTTCTCTATGTAGGTCATCTTTAAGAATCTTTTGTAGGACTGGTTTGGTGGGGATATATTGTTTCATATTTTCTTTGCTATGGAAGGTTTTTATTTGACCTTCGTTTATGAAGGAGAGTTTAGCTGAGTACAGTTTTCTTGGTTGATTGTTATTTGTCTTTACGGCATGTCATACATCATTCCAGGCACTTCTTGCTTTGATTGTCACTGCTGATAAATCTGAGGTGGTTCTAACTTGTTTCCCTTTATAGGTGATTGATCTTTTCTCCTTGGCATTTTAAGGTTCTTTTCTTGGTCTGAATTGATCCTGTGAAAATTATAATGTGATGCTATGTTGTCCTGTTCTGGTTCCGGTCTATTTAGAGTTCTAAAAGCTTCTTGTATCTGAATAGGCCTATCTTTTTGCATGTTTGGGAAGTTCTCTGCTAGGATCCTGTTAAACAAATTTCCTAGACCATTAACTTCTGTTCGTAGGTGCTCCTCTACACTCATTATCCTCAGATTAGGCCTTCTGATGGTGTCTTCCAAATGTTGAATAGATCTATCATATTTCTTGGACTTTTCTTGGATGGTTGTATGTCCTTTCTCCATAATATCTAGGCTGTCTCAATGCCTAAAACTTAGTAAGAACATAGTAGATATCCTTGAATACTAGATATACGGTTCTGGCACTCTCTACTATTACACATTTATTGGCATACTACCACCTGCCTATCCATGTATGGCTATTTTGGCCACCTCTAGGGTTGATCTCAGAGCCTGCCAAGAATTTCATCCTCGAGTAAGAAGCTAAGTGTGACACGTTTTCATTTTCTAGGATAGTGCTGTGTGTGAGGCATGATGGAGAACAAGTCTACAAAACTAGATGCAATTTGATAGTATGTAAACAATGTCATATATGTTTAGGTGTCCTCACAGTTGGTAAAATAAACGGTAAACAAATGAATAAAACAACAAATACAATGAATAAACACACCAAACATGATATAGACTGAACATGTATATGGAAGCTCAATCCTATCTTTAAAATCTATATAAGGAGTATGACTGAAACATGAATTCAGGCTTAGGGAACAGGCCTGAATTTCTAGTCTTCAAACATAGTGAGCTTCCCATTCCCCCACAGTCCTAGTTCCCTAAATTCAAATCCCAGGCCTTGCAGATAAAAAAATCACACATTCTAAGCCAAGGAGTTTCATTAACATTTTTAATATTTTTTTAAAGTTCACTTTGACTTTATTTGAAATATTTTGATTTTATAACATGACAGTTTTTCAAAAAAGGGGTTTAAACTTTTGCATTTCAGCATAACACATTGGTGTTTTTGACCACCTGCCATGAAGAGTGAGAATGAAAATGAGGATATCATTTCTCCCTAGAAGTTTGGGACAGTTGATGTTATTTCTTATTTTTTCTATTTTTTTTTATTGTCTGTCGTGGGGCTTGAACTCTGGGCTTGGGTGCTGTCTCTGTGCTCAAGGCAAATGCTCAAGCACTTGAGCCACAGCACCACTTCCAGTTTTCTAGAGGTTTATAAGAGTCTCACAGACTTTCCTCCCTGGCTGGCCTTGAGTCGCCTTCCTCAAATCTCAGCCTCCTGAGTAGCTAGGATTATAGGCATGAGCCACCCGTGCCAGGCAGTTGATGTTATTTCTATTTAGAGTTATTTTTATAATTATATAATGTCTGCAATTGTGTCCTGTGAGTTTTCCTCAGTGCCTACCACGAAATAGACTAGGGGAGTCCTCATACCACCAAAGGTTGAGTTTCTGAATAAACACTCACTTCTGTGAGGAGAGTAGGTACTTGTAAGCATTTTGGGAATAAACTAGATTCTAAAATGAAAAACAAAAACATTGGTACTAAGATGTAGCTCAGTTGTGGAATAGTTGCCTAAAGAGCATAAGACCCTGGAAGAAAAGTTTCCTAAGGCTCAGAATGTTAGAATTTTGTATGAACAAACTTCTTTCCTTTATTTCTTTGTCGGTGGTGGGGCTTGAACTCTGGGATTGGGCATTATCCCTGCGCTCTTCAGCTCTTTGCGAGCACTCTACAGCTTGAGCCACATAGCCACTCCCAGTTTTCTACCGGTTTTCTACGGGTTCTGGTTTTCTCCTGGGGCTTGCCTTGAATGCCATCCTCACCTCTCAGCCTCCTGAGTAATTAGGATTATAGGTGTGAGCCACTGACGCCTGGTACATGAATAAACATTTTAAGATTGATTCTAAAGAAAGAAACCTCGAACGTACTTTTTGTACAAATAATTTATAATGCCATGATTACGGCACTAATTCAGAAGTATTTTTTCATTGGCTGGTTGCTTAGTTTATATATATATATATATATATATATATATATATATACATATACATTATTAATTTATATATACACATATTATTAAAAACAAAGCTTTGAAGTGTACCTAAGAACATATGGGCTCATGTAAAATTATACAAATGCACAAGCTTGATATTTTTTCAGTTTATTGGTACCATAAATTAGATGGGATTTGTGTACTGTTGTTTTGTTCTCTGTTTTTGGAGGATTAGATTCCCCTTTATCCCCCTACCCCCCTCTCCACGCACTTGAACTCAGCTTGCTCTTTCTTCCCTTGTTTGTTTGTAGCTGATTTTCTACCACTTCAGCCATACCTGTAGACTGGGTTTTTGCCAGTTATCTGGAGATGATATCTCTTAGGCTTTGCTGCCTGGATTGACTTTGAAACTTCATATTCCAGTTCTCACCTCCTGAGTAGCTGGGATTACTCATATCAACTACTGGGGTGCCTAGGGATAAATTAATTTGCTTGATGTATTCTTTCTGTTTTTCTAAGCATGGGATGATGTACTATAGAATTTCTTCTTTAAAAAATTTAATTTAATTTTATTTGTGAACATACTGTACAGAGGGGTTACAATTACATGGGCAGGATAATGGGTACATTTCTTACAAAGCATTGCAGCCTCCTCCTTTGTTTACCATTCTCATCCCTTCCCAGCCACCCCCCTCACCTCCAATCCCAATCCTTCTCCCCCCCCCCCCCCCCCGCGCTGACGTTGTAAATCTCATTTTGGACATGACAACTTGTACTTCTCATTGTTGCAACAAGTCCACCGGTATCCTTAAACGACTTGTTTTCCCCATCTTCTCCAAAGTTATACTGACATCAAATATAGTGAAAGCAGGGGTAATACTGTGGGGGAGGCACACACAAAGCAACAAAGAAATAATTTTATAAATGCGTTAAAAACACATGCATGAAAGAAAAAAAACATTAATATACATACCTAAGGGTTCATTTTCCTAACATCACATTCTCTGACCTTTTCCGCTTGACTCATACATATACTAGATATTGCAAATAAGGGAAACCATGGGACCTATGTTTCTTTGGGCCTGGCTTACTTCACTTAATATAATTTTTTCCAAGTTTTTCCATTTCCTAACAAATGGAGCAATGTCATTCTTTCTGATGGAGGCATAGAATTCCATTGTGTATATATACCACATTTTCTTGATCCATTCATCTACTGACGGGCATCTGGGTTGGTTCCATATCTTAGCTATGGTAAATAATGCTGCAATAAACATTGTTGTGCTGGTAGCTTTAATGTGGTCTTGTTTGTAAACATTTGGGTAAATGCCCAAAAGTGGGATTGCTGGGTCATAGGGGAGCTCTATCTGAAGTCTTTTCGGGAACCTCCATACTGCTTTCCAAAGTGGTTGAACAAGTTTACACTCCCACCAACAATGAAGTAAGGTTCTCTTCTGCCCACATCCCCTCCAGCATCTGTTGTTGTTAAAGATCTTGTTTTTTGCCATTCTAACTGGAGTAAGCTGGTATCTCAATGTTGTTTTTATTTGCATTTCTTTTATGGCTAGAGATGTTGAGCACTTCTTCATGTGTCTATTGGCCGTTCTTTTTCTTCTTCAGACAAGTTTCTCTTTCAGTCTTTTGCCCACTTATTTATTGGGCAGTTGTTTCTTTGAGGATTTGTTGTTGGGGGATTTAATGTTTTGACTTCCAAGTATATTTTAGATATGAGACCCTTGTCCGCTGTATGGCTAGTAAAGATCTTCTCCCAGTCCATGGGCTTTATATTGATCTTGGTAGCTATGTCCTTTGCCATGCAGAAGCTCTGCAACTTTATGCAACCCCATTTGTCCAACCTTTCTTTGATTTGTTGTGTTTCCGGGTCTCTTTTCAGAAAATTTCGGCCTGAATCCAAGGAGGCCTAGGGTTTCTCCTATTCCATCCTGTAATATTTTCAGAGTGTCTGCTTTGATTTCGAGGTCTTTGATCCATTTACAGTTGATTCTGCTGCAGGGTTATATATAAGGGTCTACCTTTAGTTTTCTACAAGTAGTTAACCAATTTTGCCAGCAACATTTACTGAAGAGGCTGTCTTTCTTCCATTCTATTGTTTTAGTTCCCTTATCAAAGATGAGGTGGCTATAGGTCTGTAGGTTCATTTCTGGGTTTTCAATTCTATTCCATTGGTCCTGAGTTCTGTTCTTATACCAATACCAAGCTGTTTTGATTACTAACTATGGCTTTATAGTAGAGTTTGAAATTTGGTATTGCTATTCCTCCAGCAGTGTTCTTTCCGTTGAGGAGCGTTTTTGCTATTCAGGGTCGTTTATTGTTCCATATGAATTTTTGGATTGCCTCTTCTATTTCCTTGAAGAATGAGGTTGGAATTTTGAAAGGTATCGCAGTGAATTTGTAGATAGCCTTGGGAAGTATTGACATTTTCCTTATGTTACTCTTTCCAATCCAGGAGCATGGGAGGTTTTGCCGTTTTTGAAGTTCTGTGTTGATTTCCTTTTTCAAGATTTTAAAGTTTTCATCATAGAGGTCCTTCACTTCTTTAGTTAAGTTAATTCCTAGGTATTTTATTTTTTGTGGGGCTATTACAAATGAAGTTGCTTTCCTAATTTCAGCCACACTTTTCTCATTGTTTGTATACACAAAAGCCATTGATTTTGGGGGGTTAATTTTATACCCTGCTACTTTGCCAAAGTTTTGAATCAGCTTGAGTAATATGGGAGTGGAGTCTATGGGATTCTTTAAATAGAAGATCATGTCATCTGCAAAGAGGGAGAGTTTTATTTCTCATTTCCCTATTTGGATTCCCTTTAAGTTTGCATCTTGTCTTATTGCTGTAGCTAGGCATTCTAATACTAGATTGAAGATTAGTGGAGAGAGTGGTCATCCTTGTCTTGTTCCTGAGTTAAGAGGAAAAAGCTTTAGTTTTTCAACATTAAGTATAATGCTGGCTGTAGGTTTGTCATATACAGCCTTTATTGTATTGAGGAATGTTCCATGGATTCCTAATTTTTCCAAAACCTTCATCATAAAGGGGTGCTGGATCTTGTCGAATGCTTTTTCTGCATCTATTGGGATAACCATGTGGTTCTTATTCTTGCTCCTGTTGATGTGAGGAATATTATTAATTGATTTGCGTATATTGAACCAACTTTGCATGCCTGATATGAATCCTGTTTGATAATGCTTTATGATTTTTTGGATGAATTGTTGAAGTCGGTTGGCCAAAATTTTGTTGAGAAGTTTTGCAACAATGTTCATCAAAGAAATGGGTCTGTAGTTCTCTTTTTTGATGAGTCCCTGCCTGGATTTGGGATGAGGGTTATCATGGCTTCATAGAATGTGCTCGGTAGTGAACTTTCTCTTTCAATTTCATTGAAGAGTTGGAGGAGTATGGATGTGAGCTCTGCTTTGAAGGCCTTGTAGAATTCCACTGTAAAACCATCTGGTCCTCGACTTTTCTTAGTTGGAAGGACTCTTATTGCTGTTTCTATTTCTATGCTTGATATGGGCCTGTTAAGCTGGTTTAAATCATCTTTGTTTAGTTTTGGCATGTCAATATTTGCTCGGAAAAGTCCATTTCTGTCAAGTTCTCAAACTTATTTGCATAAAGTTTTGAGAAGTATTCCCTTATAATGTTCTGAATCTTGGTTGTTTCCGTGGTGATGTTTACATTCTCATCTCTGAGTTTATTTATTTGGGTATGTTCTCTTCTTTTCTGATAAAATTTGCTAAGGGTCTGTCAATTTTGTTAATTTTTTCGAAGAACCAACTCTTTGTTTTGTTGATTCTTTCTATAGTTTTTAGGATCCTAATTCATTTAATTCTGATTTAATTTTAATTATTTCTTTCTGTCTAATGTATTGGGGTCTATCTTACTGCTCATTTTCAAGGATGTTTAGATGTGTCATTAAATTGTTGGTTGCATATCTCTCTAATTTGTTGATGTAGGAGCTCAGAGCTATAAACTTGCGTCTGAGTACTGCTTTCATTGTGTCCCATAGGAGCTGGTAATTTGTGTGTTCATTTTGGTTGAATAGCATGAACATTTGAATTTCCTTTCTAATCTCTTCCATGACCCACTCATGATTCAGCAGTGTGTTGTTCAGCCTCCATGTGATACCTGGCTTTCTTTCTTTGGTGGCTTTTGGTGTTGAGTTCTAATTTCATTCCCTTGTGGTCAGAGAATGCAAGGTATAACTTAAATGTTTCTGAATTTATACAAGTTTGCTTTGTGGCCTAAAATGTGGTCTATTTTAGAAAATGTTCCTTTTGCTGCTGAGAAAAACGTGTATTCTGATGCTGCTGGGTGAAATATTCGGTAGATATTTGTTAAGTCTAGTTGATCTATGCAGCTGTTTAGATCTGCGGTTTCTCTGTTGAGTTTTTGCCGAGTTGATCTATCTAGTGGGGAGCATGGTTTGTTAAAATCCCCAACAATTAATGTCTTTGGATTTATATGGGATTTGAGGGAAAGTAGTGTTTCTTGGATTAATTTGGGTGCTCCATTGTTTGGCGAGTATATATTTAGAATTGTAATATCCTCCTGAAGAAGAGATCCCTTAATTAGTATGTAGCGACCTTCTTTATCTCTTCTCAGGAATTTTAATTTGTAGTCTATTTTATCTGATATTAGGATTGCAACTCCTGCCTGTTTATGGGGACCATTTGCTTGGTAGATTTTGTTCCAACCTTTAACATTGAAAATGTGTTTGATTTTACGGGAAAGATGTGACTCCTGAAGTTAGCAGATAGAAGGTTCTTGTTTTTTAATCCAAGTAGACCGTCTATGTCACTTAATTGGAGAGTTCAGTCCGTTAACATTAAGAGAAAGGACTGAGAAATATTTGGGCGTTCCTGCCATGTTATCCACCTTCTTGGGGGCTGCGAGGACTGGGTTCTTCCTACGGTTCTTGGATTCTCAGTTTGGGTGCAGTTTTTTGGCCTTTATTGTGGTCTTGTTGGTTTTCTATGTGGAGGACATCTTTAAGAATCTTTTGTAGGGCTGGTTTGGTGGAGATGTATTGTTTCAATTTTTCTTTGCTATGGAAGGTTTTTATTTGGCCTTCAGTTATGAAGGAGAGTGTAGCTGGGTACAGTATTCTTGGTTGATTGTTGTTTGTTTTTAGGGCATGGCATACATCATTCCAGGCTCTTCTTGCTTTAATTGTCTCTGCTGAGAAATCTGAGGTGATTCTAATTGGTTTCCCTTTATAGGTGTTTAATCTTTTCTCCTTGACAGCTTTAAAGATCTTTTCCTTGGTCTGAGTTGATCCTGTGTGGATTATAATGTGACAGTGGGATGTCCTATTCTGGTCTGGTCTGTTTGGAGTTCTAAAAGCTTCTTGTATCTGAATAGGCCTATCTTTTTGCATGTTTGGGAAGTTCTCTGCTAGGATCCTGTTAAACAAATTTCTTAGGCCATTAACTTCAGTTTCTAGGTGCACCTCTACACTCTATCCTTAGATTAGGCCTTCTGATGGTGTCTTCCAAGTGTTGGACAGATCTCTCATATTTCTTGGACTTGTCTTGGATGGTTGTATGTTCTTTCTCTATAATATCTAGGCTGTCTTCAATCCCTGAGATTTGATCTTCTGCATGGTCTAACCTGCTGTCAAGACTTTCCACTTCGTTTTTTATCTCTTTTCCTTCTAATCGGTCAGCTTTAATGGCTTCAAATTCTTTGTTGAAGCTTTGCTTTGGATCTTGTATGAACTACTTTACTTCCTTAATTTGATGTTCAGCGTTTGTTCTCAGATCACTTAGTTGATTGGTTATGGTTTCCTTGGACTCCCATTCCTTCTGTTGGGTTCCATTCAGCATTCCCTTTCTGGTCTCCCTGACTTCCTTCAGCTCTTTGTTAATGGATTCCATGAATGCCTTTAGTGATCTTTGATAAGCTTCCTCCCGTTTGTGGGATTCATGTAGTTCTCCTTGAGTGTTCTCAGCCTGTTCGCGCCATTCCTGCCTTTGTCTTTGAGTATTCTCAAGCTGCTCATGCAAATCCTGTATTGGCTTTTGAGTAGCTTCCTCATGCTTATGATATTCCTGTTTAAACTTTTGGTTGCCTCCTCTCTCTCGCTATCACGCTTATACAGAGTCCTTTGTATGCTTACAATATTTTGATTTATCATGTTTGCCAGCAGTGTTTGTAGAGCTATTTGGGAATCTCCTCTGGATTATTCATTATCTCTTCTGTCCCCTGATTATCAAGATTGAGAATTGAGATACCCGTATTTGCCATTTTTCTTTTGTTTTTCCAGCTTACTCTGCGCATTTGAGATGAAAATAGCACCAGTTTTGTGCTAGAACACTATCTTAAAGCAAGCATCAACCCAAGTCTGAATTTGCACAGTCAATAGTCTACCGATACAATCTGGTTCAACAGATATATCTATTCAACATCAAACAACTATAGGCTAATGGGCTACAAACCGCAAAGAAGAATTTGGAAGACCAGAAATTATTAGGGTTAGGGAGAGATGTGAGTAATAAAATAGGAATAGATTGATGTGGGGAGGCTCAGGGAGAGTTAACTAAGTCCTAATCTCAAAGCAGGAAATAGGTTGGGTAGGATGAAAGTAGAGAGAGAGAAAAAAAGAAGTAAGGGAACTGGAAAAGAAAAGAGACCAGAAAAAATAGAGAGGTAAAATTAATAAAATTATGTAGTTTCAATAACAATCTATTTAGATAAGAACGTGAAGTTATTGAGAGAATGGGAGGGATATAAAGGAGATGTGAAAAATTTAAAAATAAAAATGCTTAAAATATTATATAGGTATAAAGAGGTAGTACTGCTATTAAGGGATTTAAGTCTTAGAGGTTTTGACTTGAGTAATAAATTTGTGGATTAAGTGTGCACACAATGGGGGATAGGGTCTAATAGTCAACTATGGGTTTATCTGAGGATGTGCAGAACAAGAATTAAGTCACATAAAGAAGAATGAAAGAGAGGAGAAGGTGAAAAGTATAAGAAAGGAAGAGAAAAAGATGAGAAGTTCAGTAGAACTAAACAAAAAACAAAAAGATAATTAAAAAGAGAAAAAAAAGAGAAAGAAGACCAAAAAAGAAAGAAAAACTCACACTCACATATCCCTAAAATGAAAATTATAAGAGGAAAAAAAAAGTTTCTGGAAAACATTTTTTTTTCCAAAAAAGGCAAAGATTAAAGATTAAAATAATAAAAATAAATAAATAAAAATAAAAATAAAATAAAAAATAAAAAAAAGAAGAGAGAGAGAAAAAAAAACTTCTTTGTTTTTTTGGGAGGAGTTGGAAAAATCCTGTATCTCCCTTGTGTCCGTAACCAGCCTCTTGTTGGAGTCTCTGGTCTGCTTGTGGTCCTGTGGCATGGTTGGTTTCTTAAGTCAGTTTGTTCGAACAGGCAGAAAAATGCTCTGCTTTACCCAGGATTTGGAGATCCTGCTCCCAGACTAGTTTATTGGGAGGCAGATCTGCTTTGAGTATCACAAAAGAGGGAGATGCAGTGATGAGTCTAGGTTCTGGGTAGAGTTGAGGCCTTTTAACAGACAGTAGCTTTTCAGGGACTATTTTGTGAAAACCTCACAGAGCCCAGCCTGGGGCCATTCTCAGGGTTTCTGTTTACTGATTTTCAATTGATTGTTGAGGCTGCAGAGGGAGGGGCAGCCTCTGACTCTGATTACCCAGTGAAGAAACCCAGTCCTAGGGCTGGCGCCCGAGCTGGGTGACTTTTCCCTGGGTGGAGCTGAGTCTGGCAGGTCATGCCGCCGTTAAGTTCTTGTGACCTGCTAAATGACTCATTTTATTCCAAGGCCTGAGTTGGATCTAGCAGCTCCTCCGAGCTTTGTCAGCATCCAAGATGGAGATCACCGGTGCTGGTGGGGGGAGGGGTGGCATTCCCTCCTCTGCTCCCTGAGAAGGAGTGAGGACATCAGGCTTCTACTCACGCAGAGTCTTAGTTCCTGGGTCGTCTCTGGTCTGTGAACTGCAGGATGAAGATGTCTGCTCCTTGTCGGTACTTGCTGGTTTTGAGTAGAATCTGCTGCCCTGGTGCATCTGGCTCCTTTGTCCTGGATTCTCTGTTGCTTAGGTATGGCTCATGCACTCGCCCGCTGCCGCCACAGCTGCCGCCGCCACCGCAGCTGCTGGCAATCGCTCAGAAGTGTCTTCTTGCCTGGGTTTCCTTCTCTGGCCTAACTCTGTCCTGTGATGGCACACTTGGTGTAATTCTCTGGCTGAGGACTGTTCACTGGAATTCTAAAACTGCTATCTATGCGAGAGCTTACTTAGACTCCAGCTTCTCCTCCGCCATCTTCCCGGACTCCCCCTACTATAGAATTTCAATGAACGTCCTGGGTCTGAAGTAAGATATATAATACATACACTAATCTGCATATTTCTCATAACATGTAATCAATTTAATACATGTTATAAGTGTAATAATAGTTAATAAAATAATGAATGAATAATACAAAAAATAAAATAAATGCACTCACAGCAAATTGCAATAAACATAATTATGTAGATATTAATCATTATTTCAAATGTGGATGAATATCACATTAACAGGGCTGGGGATTGAATTCAGGCCAAGGGAACAGGGCTGAATTGCTTGTCTTCAAAGAGGGTGAGTTTCCCCTTCCCCCCAGTGAATTAGAGTTACCCAGACTCTGAGTTCCATTGCCAGGCCTGGCAGAAAACAAACTGCATGAATTCCAAGACAGGGAGCTTATTAGTATTGTATGTATGTATATATGTATGTATGGGACTTGAACTCTGGCCTTGGGAGCTGTCCTTGTGCTCTTCAGCTCAAGGCGAGTGCTATAATGCTTGATCCACAGCACCACTTCTGGTTTTCTAGTGGTTTATTGGAGATAAGTGTCTCACAGACTTTCCTGCCTTGGCTGGCTTTGAACCGTGATGTTCAGATCTCAGCGTCCTGAGTAGCTGAGATTACAGGCGTGAACCATAGCTGATGCCAGGCTATTTTTAATTAATTATTTATTTATTTTTATTATTATTATTTTTTTGCCCAGCACTGGGCTTGAACTCATATCGTGGCAACTCTGCTCAGCTAACATCAACCTAGGCTTGGATGGTGCAGCCTCTGGACCCACAGCCCATCCTGGGATACTAGGCCTCGGGGCTGACAGGAAAGCAAAATGAAAACAGCACCAATAAAAAAAAATCCAGGAACCACCTACGGATGGCAGTTCCTTGGTTTTCCTTCCTTGCATGTTGACCATCCCTGGTCCAAATAACATTGCTGCTACCTGTAGGCCACCTGGCATTGCTGAAGGCTGACAGGCTGTCAGCGAAGCCATAGGCCAACCTGGACACCTAAGGCCCTGAGTTTGAATCCCAGTCATGCTACATACAAAGGGCTGGAGAGCCTAAGAAACTATTGTTTGTCCATAGGAACGCCAGAGAAATATGATCAATGTCATGGTTGGATGAGTAGTTCATCAATCAGTCTAGTATAAATTTAGACCCAATAATCACAGAACACAGATTGATTTCAATTCATAGTTTATTATGCATTAGAAGAATACTATTCATTAAATGGAGTCCTCACTAAACACCTGAGAATCTGTACGAATGTAGTATATGTCATTTAATTCCACATAGACATCACTGGCAGTATCAAAATATCTAAATACATATTTATCTGTATACCAGATAAATATATATATCTATATATCTGTTTTATATATATCTGTTATATATACCAGATAGAAAGGTACTGCTATTTTGGCCAAACCTGTGGCTCCATCCTAGGTCATGGGATCCACTTGGCAGCTGAATGGGCTAGAGGCTGCCATGCTGACACTCACCCATTCATGAATTGGGACTTCTAGGCCCTCAGTTAAGGTACCAGCATTGCCAAATATTTCATCTTGGAGTAAGAATCCAAGTGAGACACCTGTTTTCCATTTCTGTGCACTTGCTGAGTGTCAGGTATGATGTACATAATATGTATGCAAAGCTACATGCTACAGAATAGATTGGAATAAATGTAATAAATGATATAGGTGCACTCACAGTCCATAAAATAAATATTAATTCAATCAATCAATAATAATGTGTAATGAATCACTACAACAAACATGATACAGACTGAATATATAGATGTAAATATAAATAACATTTAAAATGTCTATAAATGTTATATTTTTCGGGCTAGTGCTTGAATTCAGGCCTAGGGAAGAGCTGAGAAGTTCATGCATAATTCATATAGGAAATGATAGGCAAGAACTCTGGCACAACAATTATTTTTAATTAAGACTTTTTTTTTAATTATTTTTAATTAAGACGAAATGTGACAATAATAATTGCATTCAGGAAATCGAGTCATTAGGAAAGATCCAAGAATTGGTAGTCACATGGTAGATAGGATTCCAACACAGCTTGTCACATCTTCTCTATACAAATAGGTATTTATTAGCATACAAGCTTCAGCTTATGAATGGATAAATATGGTGCACAAACCCCATCCCGAAGCTCACTCTCAGGTCCTTGGTAGGACCTAGATCCTTAGTAGCTCAAAGATGTTGTGCTCATATGGACTCATTAGAAATATGGGCCTGCTAGGCCCAGAGTTCAACTCCCAGCAATGCCAAAAGGTTCATCCTGATGTGAGAAACTAATCCTTACAACTCTTTTCCTGTCTTGTGAAAGTCCTGGGCCTCATCGAGGATGGAAAATGCTATATATGCAACTCTATAGCCATGGGAATAGGTTGTCATCCATGGCAAAACAGATATACCTGTCACCATACTCAATAAAATACACAATACATCCATGAATAAGACTCAAAATTAAAAAAATAACTACATTGAAAGCAAAATGCATACCACACCTGTATGTAAATAGAGATCCTATTTTAAAAAAAGGTAAGCTTGTTATTTTGTCCACTGCTGGAACTTCAAATCAGGCCCTGGACCAGGCCTGACATTCTAGTCTTCAGGGATGATGAGGTTTCCCTTCCCTCACAGTGCAACAGGGTTACCCAGATCTGAGTTCAAATCCCAGGTCTGACAAAAGATTCATCCTGATGTTACAAGCCAGTCATTGCGCCTGATTTCCTCGAATGTGGAAGTCCTGGGTCTCAGCTAGGATGGAGAATGAATGCATAGGCAAGCTTATAACAATGGGAACAGGGCATCATCCATGTCAGCAGAGTTATACCTGTCACCATACTCAGTAAAATACACAATACCTCCATGTATTAGACACAAAATAAGGAGGAGTGCACGGAACTCAAGATGCTATCCACACATATATGGCAATACATATCCTATGTTTCAAGTATGAATTTATGCCTATCCTGGCCCTCACTGGGGCACAACCTCAGGTCTTGAGAATGACTTAGCTCCTTAGTTGCTAACAGGCCGGTGTCCTCACCTTGACTCTTTTGCCAATTCGGCCTGTTAGGCTCTCAGTTCAAATCCCAACACTGCCAAAACATGAATCCTGATGTGAGAAGCCCATTGATCCACCTCTTTTCCTGTCTCGAGAATGTCTTGAGTCTCAGCTAGGATGGAGAAGCAGTAGGAAGCTCTATAGAAATGGGCATAGGTTGCCATCCAAGTCAACACAGTTATATCTGTCATCATATGCAATAAAATATAAAATGCATCTCTGACTAAGACACACAATAAAAAGAACAACTACACTGAAAACATGATGCATTCCATACATGTATGTAAATAGAGATCCTATGTGTAGCATAGGTGGGCATATGATTTTTGCCTGAGCTGGGGCTTCAATTCAGCCCTGGGACCAGGCCTGACCTTGTAGTCTTCAACAATAGTGAGCTTCTCCTTCCCCCACAGTGCAAAAGAGTTACCTAGACCTGATTTCACATCCATCTCTGGCAGTAAAATGGCGCGAATTCTGAGCTAGGGTGCTTCATTCATAATTTTTCAATTTTTTAATATTTTTTTTCCGGACCTGGGGCTTGAACTCAAGTTGTGGCAAATCTGCCTCGGGTCCGATCATCCTAGGCTGCAGCCTCTAGGCCCACAGCCCATCCTCGGATCCTAGGACCCCAGGGTTGTAGGAAAAAATAAAAAGCCAGTGGAGAAAAAAATGTCAGGAAGTTCCAACTGGCATTTTTAGGTTTATTTTCATTTGAATGTTGACCATGGTAAGAACGAACCGGGTGGACTGCAGATTGAAGGTGACCTGATGTGGCTGAAGGCCTGCTGGCTGTCGGGGGAGCCACAGGATGACCGGGCAACGGAGGCCCCGAAGTCGAATCCTGGTCAGCCATCCTACATTGAGGGAATGGCAGGAGTTCCTGAGATACTCAATTCCGGACCTATGAAGAGCCATGAAATATGACCAATCTCTTCCTTGAATGAGTAGTTCCTAAGGATTCGAGTAGGAAATGATAGTCAAGACTCATGGGGTATCAATTATTTTTAGTGAAGAGTTGATGAAGTGTGACCATAATCATCACAGTCATTAAATGGAGGCATTGGGGAAGATCCAAGAATCGGTAGTCACAGGGTAGATTGGATTCAATCACAGCTCTCCATCTCTCCTACTCTATACAGATAAGTACTTATTTGCTTACTACCTTCAGCTTATGAATGGATGACTATTGTGCTCCCCCTGCCTTACCCCTGGGACTCGATCTCAGGTCCTGGGAATGGCCTAGCTCCTTAGTGGCTCACAGGCTGGTGTGCTTATGTGGACCCATTCACCTATTGGGCCTGCTAGGTGCTGAGTTCAGATCCTAGCAGTGCAAAAATATTCATCCTGTCAGAAGCCAGATGTTGGACCTGTTTTCCTGTGTGAGTCCTGGGGTTCAGCTAGGATGGAGAATGCATGGGCCACCATGTGACCATGGGAAAAGGTTGTCATCCATGTCAGCCCAGTTACACCTGTCATATATACTCAAGAACATACATAATACATCCATGAAGAGCATAAAAAATAGAGAGGATAACTACACTCAATGCATGAAGCAGTCCACACACGGCTGTGAATATACATCCCATGTTTCAATGATGGATTGAGGACTCTTGTGGCCTCCCTGGGGCTTGATCTCAGCTCCTGGGAACAGCCCAGCTCCTTAGTGGCTCACAGGTTGGTTTGTTCATGTGGACCCATTGGGCAGTTGGGCCTCCTAGGCCTCGAATTCGAATCACAGAACTTCCAAAAATTCACCCTGATGTGAGAAACCATTCGTTGCACCTGTTCTTCTGTGCTGTGCAAGTTCTGGGTCGCAGCTAGAATGGAAAATGCATAGGCAACTCTATACTCATGGGAATAGCTTGTCATCCAGGTCACCACAGTTATATCTGTCATCCTATACTCAAGAAAATACACAATATATCAATGAGTAAGACACCAGATAAAGACAATAACTACACTGAACCCAAGATGCCGCCCACCCATGTATGGAAATAGAGATCCTCTGTTTAAATTCTGAATTTATGACTACGATAGCGCCCACTGGGGCTTGATCTCAGGTTCCAGGAAAGACCTAGATGCTTAGTGGCTCATGTGCTGGTGTGCTCACCATGCCTCATCCACCACTTGAGCCTGCTAGACCTTGAGTTCAAATCCCAGTACTACCAAAAGATTCATCCTGATATGAGAAGCCAATGGTTGCACAAGTTTTCCTATGTTGTGAAAGTCCTGGGTCTCAGCTATAATGGAGTATGCTATGTAGGCAACTCTGTATTCATGGGAATTGGTTGCCAGCAATGTCAGCATAGTTATAACTGTTATCACACTCAGTAAAATACATATTGCATCTATGAATAAGACACGAAATCAAGAGAATGAGTACACTAAATGCAAGATGCCGCCCACCCATGTATGGAAATATAGCTCCTGTCTTTAAATTATGATTTCATGTGTATATTGACCCTAACGGGGCAGGAGCTCAGGTCCTGGGAATGGTCTAGCACCTTAGTGGCTCACAAGCTGGTGTTCTCACCTTGACCCATTCCCCAATTCTGCCTGCTAAGCTCTGAGTTCAAACCCCAGCACAGCCAAAAGATACATCCTGATGTGAGAAACCAATGGATCCACATGATTTCCTGTCCTGTGAACGTCCTGGGCTTCATCGAGGATGGAGAATGCTATATGTGCAACTCTATAGCCATGGGAATAGGTTGTCATCCATGGCAAAACAGATATACCTGTCACCATACTCAATAAAATACACAATACATCCATGAATAAGACTCAAAATTAAAAAAATAACTACATTGAAAGCAAAATGCATACCACACCTGTATGTAAATAGAGATCCTATGTTTAAAAAAGGTAAGCTTCTTATTTTTTCCACTGCTGGAACTTCAAATCAGGCCCTGGACCAGGCCTGACATTCTAGTCTTCAGGGATGATGAGCTTTCCCTTCCCCCACAGTGCAACGGGGTTACCCAGACCTGAGTTCAAATCCCAGGCCTGACAAAAGATTCATCCTGATGTCAGAAGCCAGTCATTGCGCCTGATTTCCTCGAATGTGGAAGTCCTAGGTCTCAGCTAGGATGGAGGATGAATGCGTAGGCAACCTTATAACAATGGGAATAGGTCGTCATCCATGTCAGTACAGTTATATCTGTCACCAAACTCAGTAAAGTTCACAATACCATCATGAATTAGACATAAATTAAGGAGAAGAAATGCACCGAATGCAAGATGCCGCCCACACATATATATCAATACAGATCCTATATTTCAAGTATGAATTTATGTCTATCCTGGTCATCCCTGGGGCTCATTGTCAGGTCCTAGGAATGGCCTAGCTCCTCAGTTGTTCACATGCTGGTTTCCTCACCTTGACTCTTTCAACAATTGGGCCTGCTAGGCTATCAGTTCAAATCCCAACATTGGCAAAGTCTCAAGGACTTTCCTGCCTGGCTGGTTTTGAACTATGATCCTCATATTTCAGCCTCCTGAGTAGCTAAGATTATAAGCATGAGATCCCAGCACCTGGCTCTATGTCTCATTTTAGATGTTCAAGAAATGGAGTACATGATTAAGACCTGCCAAGAAAGTCCACATGACTATCTTTGTGAAGTACCTGTCACAAATTAGTAAAAACTTTTCATATGACTTCAAAACCTAACCCAGAGCTGATTTTGGGAGTAATGGAAAGTCTTTAGGGATGAAAATTATGGAGTTCATTGAGTGCCAGAACATGCTTCTCTATATTGAACCTGATGAGATGCATGGTGCATATAGACCTGCTCTGTCTCCCATAGTTGAACAATCCCTGAGATATTTGGAGCATTTTGATCAAAAAGATGAGTAGCAATATTTTGAATGTGGTGTAAAAAAAGAAGATTTTTTTTTCAGTCACAGACAATATTCTTTAGACAAAGTTGGGCCTATGTGGGACAGCTTTCCTATAACCATGATGAATATAGGGAAGACTATAGTAAGTGTCCTCTCTTTGTCCAAGAAATACTTCAGGGACAGAGGAAAACATCCGAATGCCCTGAATAAGGAAAAACATTCTACATAAGAAGTACAGTCACTACTCATCAGATAATATTCACAAGAGAGAATCCTTATCAGGTAATGAATGTGAAAAACCTATCAGTAGGGAAATTCACCTTATAAAATTCCAAAGCAAATATGCAGAGGAGAACACCAATGAGTATATAAAATGAAAAAAATTATATATCTCGGAAGTCAGACCTCACTTTCCCACCTCAAATGCTCACAGAAGACAAGCCTTATGAATATGAGGATCGGACAGTTTCCACCCAGAAGTCAACTTTCAGCATGTATCAGAGAGCTCATACAAACGAGAGAACTTATGAATGCAACAAATGTGGCATGTCTTTCTGGCTAAAGTCATACCTCACTTTTCATCAGATAATATATACAGGAGAAAAACCTTATGAATGTAACAAATGTGGATAATCTTTCACCAGAAGGCACTACTTACTATCCATCAGAGAAGACACAGAAGGGAGAAATCCTATGATTTTAACAGGTGTGGAGAGTCCTTTACCAAGAAGACAGTCCTTACCGTTCATCAGAGAAGACACACAGGAGAAACACCTTATGATTATATCACGTATGTAAAGTCTTTCATCCAAAAGGCAGACCTTCACATCCATCAGAGAATCCACAGTGTAGAGGCACTTTATGAATATTTTGAGTATGTAATACCCTTCACCTGGAAGGAAGCTGTTACTAATCATCAGAGAAAAATCACAGGAGAGACATCTTATATATGTATCGAGGTTGTAACGGTTTTCACCTGGAAGACAACTTTTACTGATCATCAGAAAAGACACAAGTAAGAAAAACCTTATGAATGTATCTCACCGAGAAGGCACACATTACACTCCATCAGAGAACACACAGGAGAAAAACTTTATGAATACGAAAAATATGTAAAGTCTGTCACTCAGATGGCACCACTTACTGTCCATCAGATATGGCACACTGGACAGAAACCGTATGATTGTAACGTGTGTAAATTCTTTCACTTGGAAGGTACACCTTAATAAACGTCAGAGAACACATACAGGATAGAAACCATATGAATGTGTCCAGTGTGAAAAATCTTTCACCCATAAGGCAAAACTTACTTAACACAAACAGAAGACACACAGGAGAGAAACCTTATGAATGTGTTCTGTGTGAAAAATCTTTTACTGAGAAGGCAGACCTTAACGTCCATCAAAAACACACACACAAGAAAGAAAGCTTCTGAATGTATTAAGTGTGGAAAGTCTTTACCCGGAAGCAGAACTTACTGATCATCAGAGAAGACACACAGGAGAGAAATTTTGTGAATATAACAGGTGTGAAATATCCTTCAACCAGAGTCCAGACTTCAGTAAGCATAATGGAATTCAAACAGGTGAGAAATTTTAGGACTGTAATAAAGGTGGAAAGTCTTTCACCTGGAAGAAAACTCAGTTTGCATCAGAGCACCAACACAGGAGAGAAGTCTCATGAATGCAGCAACTTTACAGCCCTTTACCCAGAAGGCTCAGCTGAGCGTTCTTCACTGAACATTCAAATGAGAGAAATTCTATGAATGCAACAAATGTTTTTTTTTTTTTTTTTTAATTCATCCCTCTGTTTGCATCAGAAACACACAGGAGAAAACACGTTCACGTTAATTTATAGAACACACACAGGAGAGAAACCTGATGAACATTACCAGTGTGTAGAGACTTTCATCTGGGAGGCACACCTCATTGTTGATCAGAGAACTGACATATAGGAGAAAGAAACATAATGAATGGAACAAATGTTCAATGACATTTAGTCTGAAGTCAGTCCTCAGTGAAATTGAGAAAATCCACGACAAAAAACGTAAATACAACAAATGTAGAAACACATTCAGCAAAAAGTATATCTCAACAGGTATCAAAGACTTGGACACATGACAGAATCTCCGTAAAAGTAAGCATTAGAGGAAGTCTATAGACTGGATGTCCACCTTCAGCAAGCATTGGAACATTAACACAGAAAAGAAACCCAATGTGGGAAATTTGTTGTCACAGATCTCCGTAATTTATAAAGAGAAATCTTTCATTGCAGAGGTAACCTAGGTGTAATGGGAAATCTTTCTTTACTCTTAAGCATTCACCGAACCAAGAATTCTTATTCTTTCATTGTTTTGAGTAGGATATATATACTTGAATATTATTCAAAGGATTTGGACACAAGTGATGAGCATTATTACTTTCAGGCATGCAGAGTGATTAAAAGCATAAAGTTGTTGACTTGTTTCTCTATAATAAGCAATGACTTCTCATGTTAATTTTATAAACTCTTCTCAGAAATAAGAGTTCCAGCCCTTTGAGACTGGAGTCAGATGATCACCAAGTGCTTTGGGGAACAATAGATGTGAAAAGACTGTCCTGAGTTAAGCCCAGGACATGAGAGCAAAGATTTCTCCACTGCTCCCCTAAAGTCTCCACAGTATGTGTGGTCCATCCCTCATAACACAGATGACACTACTTCCAGTTCAGTTTTTGAATGGAAGATCTTGTTTATTACAAAATGTGCACGAGCCTAAAATCTGTCTGGACACCATTTATCTCTAGATCATTCATATAACATTCAAAGAACATGGAAGTACAGATATTTGGGAACACATTTTCTTTGTGTGCGGACATAAATCTTACAATTTAAACTCAGAGTCTAGGAACTGCCCTTAAACATTTTGGCTCAAGGCTATTGCTCTACCACTTGAGCCATAGATCCACTTTGGGTTTCTTTGGATGGTGAATAAAAAGAAGAGAATTCTGCATTTGGTTATGGATGAGTAACACCAAAATGATTTCAGTGCTTAATTAATCCCTGGAGATGAGCCACTTGTAATTGACTCACTCTTAACTTATTCTGATGTTCTGTTGAGTGAGTTATAATAAAACATCAGTATGGATGATGGAAGAGCTTGATTTTTCTCACTCGTCTGGAGGATGAAAGTGGAGTTGTTAGGAAGATGAGTATCTCTCTATCACCACTGCTGTCCCTTAATCTCGCTCTCTTCCGATAACTTATCAAATCACTATTAAAAATAGTTTTGGTAAAAATTCTGATAGCAATGTAAAAAATTAGAAACTTGGTAAAAGAGAAACTTGTTAGATGATGGTTGCAAAAATCCAAGGGATGAGAGAGACATAGATAGAGATAGGACTCTGCTAGATGTTTAGTAGGGTAAAATTCAAGTAAAAAGAGATCCTCATCACTTTCTATTGCATAGATAAGTACATGCAGCAATTTGATACAATATTATATTCCATGTTTTCTTGATGCATTGATTTTCTATCTAACACCTGGAACACATATATTTGTTGACTTATTTGCAGTCATTTGCAATCTCATGAAAGACCATGGAAGGTAGTCCATTTAGTGAAATAACCACGCAGAGAAAGCCATTGAACAATCTCAACAAAAATGGAAACTGTCAAAAATAGAACCAATTTCTTAATGAAGTTGAGAGAAGAATAAATGCTACCAGAGTCATGGAGAGATTGGTCCATTTCTACTTGATTCTCTGTTCAAGATTTTGGTATTATTCATCTGTTGGTCAAATTGACGCAAGTAAGATTGTGCTTTTGAAGGGTTTCCAGTGTGGTATGCACTTATGTATCACAGAGGAGTTATGTGGTCAAATGCCTTCATTTGGAGAGTTCACATAGAAAGAACAGACCAGATAGAGAGAATGGTGACAGAAATCACAGAATTGCAGCCTGATGTCTTTGATTTGAATTGAACATGGAATCTGCAATGTACTCTGTGCCAAAGATCCATGATAGACTGTGGAAATGTTACCCCTGTCTATGTTATTCACATTGGATAAACCTGGGAAAAGACAGGTGAACCTTAACCGGTCTTCCTTTATGTGGTTATGTAATTTGGAACTCATATATAATGTCTATGTTTTCCAATGCAACCTCTTTACAACTGTCAATAGTATTAATAATGCTGTAGTTATCCTGAATGTGCCAATATCTATTTAGGATCTATTTACATTCCTTATTTCCTTACTTCTTTCCATTCCTCCTTCCTTCTTGTCTCTATGTATATCAAGAATTGGATTGCTAGATAATAAGCTAGTTATGCTTTTAATTTTTAGAGTGCTTTTCATACTGTTTCCCAAGGCAACTGCACTATTTCATATTTCTACCAGCAGCGAACAAAGGTTCCATTATTTTGTTGGTCGTGGGGCTTGAACTCTTGGCCGGGGTGCTGTCCCTCAGTTCTTTAGCTGAAAGCTAGTGCTCTACCACTTTAGCCATAGTGGCACTTTTGGTGTTTGGTGGTTTATTGGAGATAAGAGTTTTACAGACTTTCCTGGCCAGGCTGGCTTTGCTCCATGATCAGACCTCAGCCTCCTGAGTAGCTAGGATTACATGCAAGATCCACCAGTGCCCAGCATTCAGCATCCTTTTATTTATTTTTATGGTAGGCAACCTAAGGAGTCATTGACATTTTACTTACATTTTCCTACTGCTTAGTAATATTGAGCATATTTTCATACATTTGGTAGCCACATACAAAGATTTATGTATCTTTGTAAAAACGGTGAATTTCAGTGTTTTTCTCATTGTGTGTTCAACTTAGTCTGCCATAACAAAATAGTATACAGTGAGTTAATTAAAGAAAAAATTTATTTCTTATAGTTCTGAAAGCTTGAAAGCTCAAACCAGTATGCTTGTGTGACTGGGTTCTGACGAAGGATCTGTTTTAGGTTTGTAGATGGCCTATATCTCATTGTGTATCTACATGAAATCTTGGTATGTTCATGACTGGGAAAGGAGAAACAGTTGAGATGGAAAGGATCTTTCTTTCCTTTTTCTGTGAAAGTTAAATTCATTTGGGGCCTCACCTCCATGATGTCATCTTACCCTAATTACCTACCAAAGGCTCCATCTCCAAATAATATTTTGAAGATTGGGAATTCAACTTATAATTTTGGAAGAATGAAATGCAATCCATAGTACCCATTTTTAAGTTAATCATCATCACCATCATCATCATCATCATCATCATCATCATCATCATCATCATCATCATCATCATCATCATCGTCAGTCCTGACAGTTGCCTTGAGTGTTGTCTCTGACTGACCTCTTCAACTCAAGGTGAGCACTCTACCAATTGAACCACAGCACCACTTCCTATTTCTGCTGCTTAATTGGAAATAAGAGTCTCACAAACTTACGTGCCCAGGTTGGCTTTCAGTTCTATTTGAGGTTTTATACTTTTCATTATAGAAGTCTTTTACTTCATTAGTTAAGCACAATCTTAAGCTAATTTTTTGAGACTATTGTGATTTTTTTGATTTCTTTTCCAGACTGTTCATTGTTTGCAGACAAGCTAATGATTTTTACATGTTGATCATATATTCTGGCACATTTCCAATAGCATTTACCAGATCTAGTATTTTTCTGTATAAATTTTTAGGATCTTTTAAATACAGGATCATGTTATCTGTGAACAAGCATAATTTAAAAGTTTTCTTCCCTTTTGACCTATTTATTTCTTTCTCTTTGTTTATTTCTGTGGCTTGATTGCATTCAATATGGGAAAAAGGTGAAAAAATAGACATTTGTGTCATTCCTGCTATTAGCAGAAATGATTTAATTTTTCACATATACCCATAATCCTATCGAGATATATACCCAGTATCACTAGTTTCTTCAAGGCTTTTATGATAAAAGAATCCTGACTTTGGCTGGGCATTGGTGGCTCACACTTGTAATCTTGACTTCTCAGTAGGCTGAGCTCTGAGGATCACAGTTCAAAGCCAGCCCGGGCAGGAAAGTCCGTGAAGCTCTTATCTCCAATAAACGACCAGAAAACTGGAAGTAGTGCTGTGCACCAATGATTGAATGCTTGCCTTGAGCTGAAGAGCTGAGGGATAGCATCCAGGCCCAGAGGTCAAGCCCCACAACTGACCAAATGAAAAAAGAAGAATGTTTACTTTTCTCAAAGGCTTTTTCTGCACCCAGAGAAATGAGTGTGTGATTTTTGTCCTTGATCTGCTTACGTGCTGCATTATGCTTAAAGATTTATGTGTGTTAAGCAATCCTTCATCACTGAAATGAAACTAAGTTGACCATGATGTATGCTATTTAAATAAATAATCTTTCCCTCTTGTTCCTAATTTGCTTAGTGTTTCTTGTCACCAAAAACCAATTAAATTATAACAGATAGCTTATGAACACAGAGTGAAGCAAAGATGGGTTTTGTCTAGGTTTGAAGAAATTTAAGAAAAAATATAAGGACAAGCCTTAATGATAATTCAGAAAGCATTTTCCTAAAATAGAGTCTTTTCTCTCTGGCTGAGATTTGCTCTCAAAAATGAGAATCCACAGTTTGGAGATATTTTGTAACCAAAATTCCGATTTCTCATCACTTTTAGTCAAACCTTCTTGGGTGACCTTCAGAACTGAACAGAGTAAGCGTCAGAAGATAAATGTCTCCCAAATTCTATTGATGAGTAAACTTTCTTCATGGTTCCAAGTAAGAGAAGAAGCCCTAGGAACATCTGCTTCCTTTTCCTGATCTCTTCTGTTCTTATCATATTCATTCTAAGATTCAATTCATATCCACAATAATCACTACCACTTATTTTATTTTCACAATATTTTAGACTTTATTTTAAATGTCCCATGAACAAATATATTTGAATATTACCACAACATAATGAGGCAAATAGTAAACTATAATCACTTACGTGATGAGAAAACTGAAACCTAAAAATGTATTGTGTCTGAGATAACACCTAGTGGTGGTGAAGTCAACCAAAACATTTTCTCTAAAGGCACTTACAAGTTCATAAATACTTACACAGCATTATAAAGTCTTAGCTATCTTAGCCATACACCTTCACACCATTCACTGAATGATTGTTCCAATCTCTGTTCCAACCTCTCTTCATTTTGTTATACCAAACTGATAGATGCACCAATAAATCCACACTATTTGTAAGTTTTAAGGAAAGTTTACTGATACCCAGAAAATTCCTTCTATTGAAAAAAGACGCTTCTGTTAAGAAGCAGCCCCCAGCCCTAAAGAGTTTCAAATTTGATGGCTTAGAAGTGACAACTAAAAAAAGTGACCTAATATTTCACATAGATACATATCCTTCTGAGGCTAATTTCAAATCTCAATTCTGTGAGGAAGAGGAGGATTGGTCCCCTCTTCTGAGCTTTAGTTAGCTGATTCTGGAATTTTCCATAGTTGTTTGTTTAGCTGTAGCCTTTACATGTGAGTCTTTTGAGTGGTTGGACAATAACTGATCTTTCTTCAGATGTCTGAGGTCTCAACTGAACCCCCCTCAATATTTAAAGGCTAAACAATAAGTTATAATCAATATATGAAATAATTAATCAGTTTTGAAATTTAAGTAAAAGCAACAGGCTCGAGAAATACTGAAGTTAACATCTTCAAATTCAATTTCAACTAATTTATTTCAACTAGAGATGTCAGAGAAAGTAAATTTATATCTGAGCTCAAAAACAAATGATTAGGGTCTTGGAATGTAGCTTAATGGTTGCATAGTTGCATTGTTGCATGAAGCCCTCAGTTTGATTCCTTAGTACCACATAAACAGGAAAAGCAAGCTGAAAATGGTGCTCTGGCTCAAATGGTAAAGTGCTAGCCTCAAGCCAAAGATGCTCAGAGAAAGGGCCCAGGCCGTGGACTGGAAAAAAAAGCAGAAAGAAATGCTTAGTCCCATTGATGCTGTATTTTAATAATTCACAATATTCTTTGGTGAAATTTTTTTTGGTTCTGGCCCTGAGACTTACAATCAGGACCTAAGCACTGTTCCAGATCCTTCCTTGTGTGCTAGCAAGGCCAGCACTCAACAACATGAACCACAATACCAATCCTGGCTTTTATGGTGGTTAAGTGGATATGAGTCTTACTACTGCTTGGGCTGGCTTCCAACCTTAATCCTCACATCTCAGCCTACTGAATAGCTAGAATTACAATCATGAGTCACTATAGTCTGCCTGATGAACATTTTCTTTTTTTACCGTATCACATTTTTTTTACCTTATCACATGAAAAACAGACATGTATACCAATTTATACAATTATTAGATGGTACATACTTTTTCAGGCAAAATTACATAGAAAAAAATCAAACTAATTTCACAGTCATCTGTTATACCTAGTTGCAATTTGAATGTACTTAATTGTCCATATAGATTTCTGCCAATAATTTCTTCCTATTCTCACTGCTCTGTCATATCTTTTTCCAGCCAAGTTTTGTAATTCTCCACTTTCCCCGTGTTCTCTTTCATTAAATGTCTCCATTAGCCTTGTCTTCTTCCAAGCTTCATTTCCTTCATTCACAGACCTTGTTTGCTCTTCGGTTTGTATTCTCAAGTGCTCTCCCTCCCGCAGTCTAACTTATATGGATTTGAGAGAAAAGTGATAGGAGACGAAAGCCTTAAGAAATAGATTCTAATTCTATAGGTGACTTTCATTGAAGGGAATGCCCAAGACAACCTTAGGTAAGGAACCTAGTTTGAAGAAGTTCTCAGGAATTATAAATTTCTCAAAGTCAAGTGGATTAGAAGAGGCCCAGAAACCAGTGTTCCCTCCTGGAGAAGCAAATACACAAGGACAATACTGCAAACAAAAATTGGGTAAGAGAAAATAACTTGGGAAATTTACTAATTTTGGAAATTCTAGCAAGGTTGATGAGGGTAAACTGACTATGTGAGGTGGACTTTGGAAAGTTCAAACATAGGCCGAACTTAGCTGTGGAACTAGTAATTAAGTTTCCAATGAGCAGCACATAAGAATTTGACAATGAAGTTACACACTTGGGTTATTATCCACATGGAGGCACTTAGGTCATGACACATTTTACAATCTCCCTGAACTTCTGAATGTTAATCTGAAGAACATGGATAAAGATGCACAGACTGCACTGAGAATGTGACTTGTTGTAGCTTATGTGTCTTGTATGAATGAAGCCCTTGGTTCTATTCCTTAGGACCACATGAACAGAAAAGGCCAGAGGTGGCAATGTGGCTTAAGTTGTTGAGTGCTAGCCTTGAGCAAAAGAAGCACAGAGACAGTGCCCAGGCCATGAGTTCAAGCCCCAGGACTGGCAAGAAAAACGTGTACAGCCTGCATGTTGTCTGAAAACGATAAGTAAAAGGTAAAATAACAGATAAATGCTAAGTGGCTAATAATCTGTTACCACACATTTTCAATCCTGTATGTCCAGGTCTTTGCTCAATACTTAACATACCCTCAACAAATATTCGGAATGAATAAATTCAACAATGACCACTTTATAAGAGATTTAATGAAGTAGAAATTAAACCTGAAAATGGGAATGGCCAAAACTTAAAACTGAATTAGAAACCTGTAGTTAGTGTTAAAGTAAAGTCTTTGCATCTCTGAGTCAAAGGTTAATGGGGGACCAGATTATGTGAGAAGAATAGATGATAGTTTGGTAGTAAGAAATTTTACATTTCTGAAGAAATAGGGACAAACATTGTTGATCCCAAACTTAACAAACCATTGTTTTTCAACATGGACGTAGGAAAAAAGAGGTAAAAATGAGCATATACAGCCTACAGGAAAGAAAGAGTTATGCTTATGAAGATATCCGTAAACACCAGGATGATGATTACCTATGTAAGTAACCCTCTGCGTTTGTTCAAACAGAAGACAAATGTGCTTTTATAATAATTCATCAGGTCATTTGGCCCCCAATTACTGGTTTACTCTAATAACTTCACATAAAGAACTAAGTGACAATGATATGCATTCTGTGCTCTTTCTCATGATTGTTAAATCTTGGAATGTACATATTTTTTACTAATTTTTGCTGGTCTTGCCTCAGATTGTGAGCAGTGTCAGAACTTCTTCATCAACAGCTACACTGTTCATGGGCCACCTATATTTGTAAGAGATAATGTGGTGGACAAGGGGCATTATGACCATTCAGTCCTCAATCTACCCACTGGGCTGAGAATTCATCAGTACAGTATTCCTGAGGCTGGGCTTAGAGTATGGAATGAGGAATCTGATCTGCCATTGGGTTTGCACTTTAGCCCCTATGAGGGCTTGTTCATAGAAGACAAAGATGCTGACAATAGGTACTCCTGGATGGTAAGAAATGCCCTCCCTTTACCCCCTTTCTCTAACTCCATGTTTCCCCCTGTGCCTCCAATGAAACATTGCTAGGACATGGACAAAATAGTTGTATGTGTTTGTGGAATCTGCATAAACAAGGACATTCTGATTTAGGATCAAAGTATAGTGCATATATACAGAGTGTGTTAGAGGCAAAGTGCATTCACGCTTAAGGAGCCTCTGTTAGGACTATGACAAATCCCCTCAGATGTGTAGACGGCATCCTATGTGTTCACAATCCATGCAGGCTCAAAGAGCATCACTGGAATCAAGTAATGTGATTTTGCCTATTATTACTCAAAAGCCTTTAGCTTGTCTTTCTGAAACTCAGATCACAAAAAGGAGAAACTACTATGTGTAGATGCAAAAGATAAATCCCAGGCCATCTGGAGTGAGTCCAGCAGTCATTTTCATGGTTCCTAAGAAGATATTCTCTTCACAAGACTTGCACCCTGATCATCACACCTTTCTCAATGGATTCCCATATTTCCATTTTTCTTTTGCTGTACTTGGTGCTTTCAAAATTATGAATATTTGAGGGAAAAGAAATAAAATATAAAGAGTATTGCTAGGTTCCATAGCTCAACCTTTAATTTGGACTTTTGAGATAGAGATGATGAGATCTCAGTCTGATACCAGTCCTAGCATAAAAGATTATAAGACCCCGATTACTACCAATGGCTGAGCACGTTGGTGCACATTTGTTATCCCAGCTAGAGTGGAAGTACAATGGCTGGATAAAGTGAAGTATCTCCAGCAACCCAGGCAAGCACAAGCAGGATGGCAACCCAGGACAGCAGGGGAAATAATACCTCAAAAATAAACTACACACTGGTGGCTCAAACCTGTTAGTAAGTACTCAGAAAGCTCAGATATGAGTATCATGGTTCAAATCCAGCCCATGGAAGAAAGGCTGTGAAACTCTTATCTCCAATAAACCACCAGAAAATCAAAAGTGGCACTGTGGATCAAGTGGTAGAGAGCTTGCCTTGAGTTGAAGAGCTGAAGGACAACATTCAGGCACAGAGCTTATGCCACTTGACAGACAAAAAATACCTCAAAAATAAACAATACAAAAAGGGCTAGTGGTTCAAGTGGTAGAGTGCTTTTATTGCAAGAGGTAAGTTTAGTTACTGAGTTCAGTCATTAGCTCTGCTATGTATGTATGTATGTATGTATGTATGCATATATATATGTGTACTGTATCAAAATAAAAATTTCCATAAGAGACAAAATTAAGACATCAGAAGAAAAACCAAAGGGCCTAACTTCATTCATAGATCCTGCATCTATAAAACTCATACTGTATATGAGTCAAAGAATTACCCTCAGTAGTTGAATAAATCATATTCCTTGAGTAATTGCGAAACACATGTGGAGATAGAAATGACAATTTCATTGTAGGAGTATTTAAGTATAATTTTTCTTCCTAGTTTTTGCAAAGTACATAGTGCCCTAACAACCTACAAGAAAGAACTTTAGTCTATTAGGGTACACTCAAACACGTAGAAGCAGAGTTGGAGCAGTGGTGAGGTTCAGAAAGCAGTGGGTCTATGATATGTCCTGCAGCCCTGTGCCATGGGGAGCCATTGTCTTATCATGAAACGACATCATGAATAAACAAATTTCCCTCTATTGTCTTTATAAGACAAAGGGTTCTCTGAATTTCTATGGGAACATAGTGGAGACAGGTGCATGAGTGAGTCCAATCTAAGGAAAATTACTTGGGCCAAATGTCAAAGGATGTGTGCTAATCTAGAAACAGAGTACATGTCCCCACCCAAATCTATGACATAAACTTTAACTCAATTTAGAGAATCTGGAAATCAATCTATTTGAGACAAATAAGGATTAAGAGAAGTCTGGAACTGGGCTTTGAAAACAGTGCACTTAGGGTTCTAGAGTGGATGAGTATTAGGAGTAGATCCAAAGAGAGCAGAAACTTACCCTCTTAGGTTTCCTTGCTGTGCCTGCTTCAACTTTAGGTATATGAACTGTGGCAGGTACGCTGAGAATCAGAATCTGAGGGCCTTTCAGTACCACAGGTAGATCTTCTACCAAACCTGTCATGTCATCAAGGCAGTATGTGAGCTGCTTGTCTCGTATGGGGATGAGTATTGACAGCAACTGGGCAGTAAGTGGAAGAAAGAGCTCACAGCAGAAACAGGTGGACCTCACTATGGTTCCTTAAAAAGGAAGAAAAGAAGACAAAATAATTCTCTTTAGGAATTTTGAAATATCAACTCATCGGTAGAACAAAAGGCAATTTAACGTGAGAAAAATTTCAAGTTAAGTACCTCTGAATTTAAAGATGCAGTTTGTGATACTTTATTAGGAAAATTTCCTTATTTTTAACTATTTGTCCTGATTTTACATTTTAAGAACTTCATATGTTTGAATGCAATACAAAATATTGTGCTAAAAGGCTTAGAGGCCAAACAAAGAACCTACCAGCTCTCTTTCAAAGAACCAGTTACTTCTGGCCATTGCAGTTTTTTCTTAATTCCCTCCATATTCGCAAATATTATGCATATGTCATTGTTCATTCATTACATAGTCTACATATTCTGTGAATATATTACTAGGAAGAAAATCAGTTAGAATGAGAGTTCCCATAAAGACTTGTGTCTTTGACAAAAATGAATCCATCTTTTCTCAGGGCGTTTTGCTCTAGCCATGGCCCTCAATTCTTGGTTCCATGGCTGCAACTAGGCCTTACTTTTCTTCCTCACTAGAAACAACTAAAAAGTTTTTAGAAACAACTAAAAAGTGTTTAGTAAGGATGTTCTTTCAGTAGAAAGGCCTGAGATGGAGAGAGGAAACAGCCCTGTGAATATCTCCGAGATGGCCTGTCATCGGCGTGGAGAAGTTGACTCCTGTAGTTGGACGTGTCAGTGAGAGGACAAATAAGTTGGCAGTGATATCAGAAAATCTAAGGAAAATATCTGTTATCTGCTACTGGAAAAAGAGAGTCAGTTCATGTTCTAAGAAAATGTAACAGTAAAAATAACTAAGAAATCAGACAGCCCTGATCTATCCAGGTATCTCAGACTGCCCTGACAGATTATCTCCCAACTCTATCAGAAAGCAATTTAGGTCGGGAAATAATCCAGGACTAGTGCCCTCAGCATTCCTGTGATTGGCCCCTCCTACCCCAACTTATAATATGCTTGCTATTTATGATTTAACCTATCCTGTA
The DNA here is from genome assembly GCF_019054845.1 of Dipodomys spectabilis. NCBI lineage: Eukaryota > Metazoa > Chordata > Mammalia > Rodentia > Heteromyidae > Dipodomys > Dipodomys spectabilis. The sequence continues at coordinate 46,651 of NW_024871230.1, read as the reverse complement.
ACTGCTAAGCTAGAAAGTCCCTGCCCTTACTGGAAATGATCATTCCCCAACCAATAAATTTAAGACTAGATTTACTACGAACCACCGACCTATCACAAAATCAGTGTTGTAATGATTCTTCCACCTGCTTCATATACAATAAAAAAACCTTGCTGAACAAGAGATTGAGACTGACAATTTCTGACCTGCTGTATCAGGGAAGATTTGTGAGTCCAGCTCGAGCTGTAATAAACGAGCCTCCTGCATTTACATTGGCAACGGCTCTCTGCTGGCCTTTGGGGGGTCTATGGCCTGGTACTTCAGCAGGAAGCAGGAGGACAGCGAGAGTCCAGAAGACAAGAGAGGCACAGGAGTGAATGCACCTTTCCGTGGAGACCACTGGGCCATGCTTATTAAGTTCCCATCATGCACGTGTTGGCCACCACGAAAGTCCCTGGAAGTCCCACTGGTCTGGGGCAAACTGCCTGTTCTAGATCTACAGTCCGAACTTCCCCGGTGGCCCTGGACCTGGCTGGGCTGGAGCTGCACCCACCAGCCATGCTTCCTCCACCCTGTTGCGCATAGCCTCTCAGCCACTGCCTGGTCTTCAGCATCTATGCCAGTGTGGCTCTCTGGGGCAGGCTGAGGCTGAGGTGACCATTCCAGGTGCCTGTTCAAGTCGAGTGAGGCCAAAGCTGTGGTGGAGCCAGTCCTCACACACTTCCAGGTATGTCCAGAAAGGATTGAACGCCACTGGCCCAGTGCTGCCGTCCTCTCCATTCCTAGAATTTACCTCCATGTCCCCACCTTTGTTGTTGAAATTGTTCAGCCACTGTGATCTTAATTTTCATTGTCCTCCTTTGCAGTACTTGAGACTCCTTCCTCTTCTCACCAGGCCACCAGGCCCCATGGGATCCGCCCCAACAACCCCACTCACAGACATTCTCCAGAACCAGGCAGCCTTTGGGCATGCTGCATCCTAAGCCTCCGGCTTCCTGCCTCTTTCCTTGCTTCACCAGCTTCTGCCAAGGCCTCCTCTCCCCTCCACACTGCCCCAAACCCCAACCCCAGTGTGGCCTCCCATGTGGCCAAACTCATCTCCCTACCACGCCCAATCCAACCCCAGTGTGGCCACTGCACTGGAGCAGACAACTAAGGTCCAGCAGCAGCAAAGATGCCACAGTGTACAGCTGGCTGAGAACTGGAGGCAGAGCAGAGAGACCTCTCTCTGATGATCTTTCTCTTCACTTACTCAGGTATTAATTGAATTTAGTATTTAATTTTTGGTACGCAAAATTTCATAAGTATCTTCTTATTAAGCCTTTGCAGAATAGCTGGTAGAAATGCAGTCGCAAAATACGGATTGTGTGTTGTTTAATTTTTTTGAGATTCAGAGATGTTTTAAGTAGTTATAATCATCATGAATTCTCACTTTCATAGCAGAGCGCTATTCAGAAAATAATTACTTATGCATCAATTATCAATTATTTACATGACTTGAAACTTAAAGTTTCAAATATTACAGTAAGCACTTTGATTAATGTTGAGTGGATGGGAGTAGGTTGAGCTGTTGCATACATATATTGTGTGTGTGTGTGTGTGTGTGTGTGTGTGTGTGTGTGTGTATAGGGGGTGTATATGTATTATTGAAATCAGGGATAAGGATGAGCACTGGTCTGAACTTGTTTACTTTTTCTGAGATATATGGTATTTCTATGTTGGTGGTAGGCTCTGACTGCTTGCCTTTGCCTGATGTGCACTTTGCAGATTTTTTTTGAAATATGCTTCTTATTTCTTATTGACCAGATAGGGCTCTGATATTGCTTTGCCTTTAATCTGCCATCTAGGATCTTATTTTCCTCTTTAAAAATTAACATACAATATACATTTTATCCCCTGTCTTATTTTCCCTTTAATTTGCATTTTGAAATAAGTAGAATAAGAAGTTTGAGCTCTGTATTCATGAAGTTTGAATTTTCTGTTTAATGTAATAACTGGACACATTTGTTAGCACAAAGATCTTAAATTTCTTTTGTAGTTTTAGTTTAAAATACCCTCCTCCATGTTTTTAGCATGGGAAGACAAACAATTCCTAGTAAAAATGATAACAATTTATCCTTTAACTATCAGATAATTCATAATTAATGTCTAGTGGCAAATGAATACATTTGCTGAATAGATTTCCTTGATAGACCCGTGCACAAAAATACCCCTCATAGGTTCTGAGAAGGTAGATCAGTGGTAGACAGATTACCTTGCATGCCTGAGGCCCTGGGTTTGATTCCTCATCACCACGTAAGCAGAAAAAGCCAGAAGTGGTACTGTGGCTCGAGTGGTAGAGCACTAGCCTTGAGCTGAAGAGCTGAGGGCAGCGACCAGGCCCAGAGTTCACCACCAGCAACAAAAATATATAAATAAACAAATAAATATATAAATGAATAAAGAAATAAAACAAACTCATACACAAGTAAATTAATTTCAAAGGTTGATTACTATTTTAGTTAGGGGCAGGGTGCCAAGATATAGCAGACCTCTGTCCCAGAGCTTCAAGAAGGATTTCAACAGTTGACAAATACTGAAAACAAAAAGTAAAAAACATAGCTCTGCCAATAACATATAGAATCTCCATTCAAACAGAAAGAAGTACTATGAATGAAATACTTTTTATAACATTTGTTAAGAGATTTTGGCTCTATATTAATTATCATATCAATTGACCTTCGAAAACTCTATAGGTGGGCTTGACTCTCAAGGTCCTCTAACTAAAACTAGAGGAGAGAATCATCACCCTGGACTTTTAAATATTTTTATTGTTAATATAGTGGACATACGGGTCACCATTTTGTAATTTAGATAATGAGTTCATTTCATGTTCGAAAATCTCATCACTTCTTTGCTCTCTCTCTGTTTTTCCCTCCTTTCCCTGCCCACAAGTGGTATAGTTGATTGTCAACATAATATCTACAGAGTATCACTGCTGCATTTGTTTCCTTGTTCTCCTTGAATTTCTGTGGCTCCCTCACTGCCCAGAAATGGATAAACAAAAAAAGAAAAATCCATCGTTTCCAATTCCTTTAATTCATTTCAATATAAACATCAGTAGTTTTATGAGATTGTCAGGCTCTGTCTGCACATCCCGAACACTTACACTTCTTATACCTAGTCATAACTCCCACCAGATTCTAAGATCCACAAAATAATTCTGTTCACTTTCCACACAAGAAGAAGATGAGATTCAGAAAGATTAAGTAACTTCCTGGAAATACTGGGCTGAGCATAGTGGCTCACTCTTATAGCCTTACCTACTCCAGAGAGTGAGATCTGAAGATCATAATTTGAAACCAACCAAGGTTGACATATAACTTACATGTTTATCTCGTTAACCAACAGAAGTCAAGAATTGTGTAATTCAAGTGGTACAGCTAGAATGCCACCTGACTTGAATGGGAAACCTAAAGATAGTGCCAATAGGATGATTTTTAAGAAACAGTGCTGCCCCATACAAAATCTCAGACACCACACACACACCTTTAAAAAGATGTTAGTACTGAAACCCAAATAGTTTTTTTTAATTTTTATGTTTAGTTATTACCTTTACTGAGGTATTAACTGACAGTCTTTGCTGATGAGCCACAATTTAGTACTTTGTTGTAATTATATCCATGTCTGTGCCAGAGAAGCATTCTCCTAGTTGTCTTCCCCCATTTCTAGCAACGATAAGTTGTCTCATCTTGGCCCAGTTTCAAGTTCATTGTTCTAGTAGATCACAACCATCCTAATAACCAGGGTTATAGGTGGTAACTACTGTACTGGACAATACCTGCCTGGGGAAAATTGTTCAAATTTCTCCATTCAGTGGAGGTTGTTAGGATACACCCATGATCACTTTGTGCTCAGAATTGGGAACTTTTTAGGTCCAGGAATTCAGGGCAAGCACTGTGTGCTATTTCATACTTGTTAACTTTAATTTCAGCTTCCTATTATCTACTTTAAGCATTGTGTGAAGAGAAAAATTGCCCCTAGGAGACAGAAACACAATACTAACTGTTGTTCTCAAAACACAGGAGGAGGGAAAGAAGTTCTGAAAGCGGCATATAACCTAGACAATGAGTTCTTAGAAACTTGGGCTGCCTGTTAATCTTTATTTCAACGTAGAAAGTCAGAGCCTGCAGTGGCTTGTAAGCTCCATTTATATTCCTGAGCATGCGGCTCCCTTAGTTCCATTTATATTCCTGAGCATGCGGCTCCCTTCCCCTCAGCCCTTCTGATCCTTTACATCAGGGTTTCTTAGTGTGTCTTAATGTGTTCCTGTTAGTTCAGTGCACAGGTTAAAAATTTAAGCATGCCAAACCATGGGTTTCCATTGCCCTAGTAGACGTTTTGCATTTTAGGACATTCCTTCCAGGGAACTCTCTTCGTGGGCCCTCATGTGCATATGATCACAGAAGCGAATGTCTCACAAACCATGGAACGCAGTTGTTCAATGATGATTAACTCACACAGAGGCTCAGACAGGTTGCATTAGGAGCCTTTGTGAGAGGCCTTGGACTAGGCACTGTGGCAACATTGACAGTAATTCCTCAGAGAAATACCACTGATTAGAGGGCTATGGAGAGGTAAAAGGAGAGTGAATTTAACCAAGTTCTTATCTCAGAGAGAGAAATAGATTAGACAGAATGATAGGAGAGTGATTTAAAAGAAAAGAAGAAAAATGGAAATAAAAATTTAAATTTAAACAGTGAAACACTTAAAAATTATGTAAGTTTAAAGAAATGGTATTGAGGGATAGGAGACATGAAAAACTAAAAAATAAAAGTGCTTAAAATTAGTTATTAAAAATTAGGGCTGGGAAAGTGGCTCAGTGGTAGAGTGCTTGCCTTGCATGCATGAGGCTCTGGGTTCGATTCCTCAGCACCACATAAGCAGAAAAAGCTGGAAGTGGCGCTGTGGATCAAAGTGGTAGAGCACTAGTCTTGAGCTGAAGAGCTGAGGGACAGTGCCCAGGCCCAGAGTTCAGGCCCCATGACCAGCAAAAAACAAACAGACAAACAGGAAATTATATAGGTATAAAGATATAATATTGCTACTAAAGTATTTAACCTAAGAGCTTATGAATTGAGTAATAAATTTCTGGATTAAGTGTATATACCATGGGGTATAAGGTCTAATAATTGACGACGGGTATATATATGGGGATGAGCAGAATATCAATTAAGTCACTCAAAAAAGAAAGAAAGAGAAAAAACAGAAAATAAAAAAGTACCAAAAGATCAGAAGATATAAAAAAAAAAGCACACACAAACATACACATAAAATAAAAATTATGAGAGGAAAAAAAAGATTAATAGCAATGAAAAAATAAAATTAAAAAAAGGTACAAAAAGAGTTCTTTTTTGGAGAGGGGATGGGAAGATCCTTTATCTCCACTGTGTCCATAACCACTCTCTTGGTGCAGTCTCAGGTCTGCTTGTGGTGTTTGGTTTTCCTGTGGCTTGATTGGATTCTTAAGTCAGTTTGTTTGAACAGGCAGAAAAATGCTCTGCTTTACCCAGGATTTTGTGATCCTCTTCCCAGGCTAGTTCAATGGGAGGGAGATCTGCCTTGAGTATCACAAAAGAGGGAGATGGCTGTTTCCTCTAGTTTCGAGATGCTGTGATGAGGATAGGTTCTGGGTAGGGTTGAGGCTTTTCAGCAAACTAGCTATTCCCTGAGAGTCTAGCTCCAAAGACACAATGCCCAGCCTGGATCCATTCTCAGGGTTTGTGTTTACTGAATTTTAGTTGTTTTTCTAGGCTGCTGTAGGGAGGGGCAGCCTCTGGTTCTGTTTACACAGTGAAGAAAATCTCTTCTAAGGTGGGAGGTGGATCTTCCTCTGTCTGGGCTGGGTGATTTTCCCCTGGGTGGAGCTGAGCCTGGCAGGTTAGGTCAGGTTCTTGTGACCTGCTAAATGACTCTTTTCTTTTCATCCAAGGCCTGAGTTGTAGCTAGTTGCTCACAGGGGCCTTTGTCAGTATGGAAGATGGAGATCTCTGGTGGTTGGGGAGGGATGGCTTTCCCTCCTCTGCTCCCAGATAAGGAGTGAGGATGTCAGGGTTCTACTCATGCAAGAGTGTTGGTTCCTGAGTTGTCTATGGTGTGTGATCTGCAGGATGAAGATATCTGCTCTTTGTCAGTTCTTGCTAGTGATGAGTAGAATCTACTCACCCGCTGTGTCTGGTGCTGTTTTCCTGAATTCTCTCTGTTATAGGTATGGCCACTACCGCCACTGTCACTGTCGCTGCATCCGTTGCAGGCTTGGCTACCTGCAAGTGCTCAGTTTTGCCTCCTTGTGTGGATTTTCCCTCTCTGGCCAAGCTCTCTGTACCTGACGGCACACTTGGGGTGATCCTGTAGCCTAGGACTGTTCACTAAACAGTGTTTAGAAACACTAAAACTGCTTTCTATGCTGGAGCTTCTTTAGCCTCCAGCTTCTCCTTTGCCATCTGCCTCGGAACTTCTCTAATGAGATTCTTATCTCTAATTAGCAATCAGAAAACTAGAAGTGGACTCTGGTGGAGTGCTTCACTTCAGCTGAAGAGCTCAGGGACAGCACCCAGAGTTCATGTCCCATGACTGATAAAAAATAGAAAGAAAGAAAACAAGTGAGTGCCCAGAGCCAGTGGCTCATACCTGTAAGTCTAGCTAGTCAGAAGGCTGAGATCTAAGGATCAAGGTTCAACACCAGTTGGTCAGGAAAATCTATGATATTCTTATTTTCATTTAACCACTGAAACCCATAAGTGACCATGTAACTCAAAGTGGTAGAGCACTAGCTTTGAGCACAAAAGCTCAGGGGCAAGATCCAGGACCTGAGTTCAAGCCCCACAACTGACAGAAAAAAAAGAAAAAGGAATGAGAAGCCACCTTAATGAAATAACTAGACAAGTACAATATACAGAATAACTCCTCCCTTCGTTCTTTTCTTCCTTCCATATGTTCACATCTTTCCCTCGTTTTTATCCTAGAACTTAAACTCAGGGCCTCATGCACTTTAGGTAGGTGCTCTACCAGTTGAGCCATACACCTGCTTTTTTTGCATTAGTCATTTTTGTTTTTGTTGGTCATGTGTCTTAAACTCTGTGCCTGAGCACTGTCCCTGAGCTCTTCAGCTCAAGGCGAATGCTTTACTACTTGAGCCACAGCACCACTTCTGGTTTTCTAATGGTTTATTGGAGATGAGTCCCACTGATTTTCCTGCCTGGGATGGCTTTGAACTGTGATCTACAGATCTCAGCCTCCTGAGTAGCTAAGTCTACAGGCATGAGTCACCTGCACCTGCTCTGCTTGAGACATTTTAGTGGTATGGTTTTATGTTTATGACCAGGCCATTATGGACCACAATCCTTCTTTTTACCCTTTCTGAGTAGATGAAATAAAAAGCACAATGCATTGGTTTCAGATATTGATTGTGATCCAATATTGTGAATGTTTTGCCTGGGCTAGCATCAAATCATGGTCCTCTCTGCATTAGTCAAGACACAGCAGATAGCATTACAAGTGTGAGCTCCCATGCTTGGCTCAAATTTCTGACTATTAAAACATATGAATAAAGTTTTAATAATTTCAAATGATGAATTTGGGGACAATGGGTGCTCTTACTTGCCTAGTTTCAAATTTCACCAAAAGTCCCAAACGTTAACTTTTGATTTCCTCAAGTAAATTAAATAAGCAGATAATTTATTTTATTTTATTTTTTTGGGTCCGGTCGTGGGGCCTGAATTCTGGGCCTGGGTGCTGTCCCTCAGCTCCTCAGCTCAAGGCTAGCGCTCTCTACCACTTGAGCCACAGCACCACTTCTGGATTTTTTCTTTTTGTTTATGTGGTGCTGAGAAATAGATCCCAGGGCCTCAGGCATGCAAGGCAAGCACTCTACCACTGAGCTACCTTCCCAGCCCAAACTTTTAAAAGCAATTAACTAAAGAAAAAAGTTAAACAGAAAACATCCTTACCATTGCAACTTTGGATTTAACACATTGTCAAGCATTGCTTATATCATAGTTGTTTTTTTCTGGGCAGTATATTCCATACACGAATCATGCCACCACCAAAGTTGAGGGCTAAACAGCTTATAGGCTGTAGGCAAACATACAAGGGAAGGCATGGTCCAGCAGCATTGTAGGTGGTAATGCCCCAAAATAGGACTTGGAAGGTTAGGGCAGCTTAAATAGAGTTTTTTTCTTAGAAATAATACTCTATTAAGCCATACCTCTTTTTCTGGGTTTATCACTGATTAATTGGAGACAAGTCTCATGGACTTTCCTGCTTGGGCTGCCCTGAAATCATGCTTCTCAGATCTCAGCCTCCTAAGCTGTGAGGATTATAGGCATGAGCCACCAATGTCTAAATCAATTATTCCTTTAACAAAAATCAAAATGGCTACAGTATGGTTTAACAGAGAGCTTGAATCCTTATCAGTTTTGCTCCTGACCTGCTATTCTAATAGGACCCCACAAAATTCACATTCAATTCTCCACTGAAGTAGAGGGTATCCATTGCATGCTCTGCAGCATCATAAATCACTTGCTGGTGAGGAAAAATACCTCTTTTCCATAGGAAATGCTCAATAAATTCTGATTATTGAATAATCATAAACCTAGGAGATGGAAAATACCACAATCCAATCACATTTTTTTGTTGTTCATTGTGGTACTTGAACTCAGGGTCTGGGTACAGTCCCTGATCCATTTTCTAGCACTCTACCACTTGAGCCACAACCCCACTTCTGTGTTGATTTTTTGTTGTTGTTGTTCATGGGGCCGGATATCTGGGTCTGGGCGCTGTCTCTCAGCTCTTCAGCTTATGGCTAGCACTCTACCAATTGAGCTTTAGCACCACTTCCAGTTTTTTCTGCTTATATGGTGCTGAGGAATTGAACTCAGGGCCTCATGCTTGTAAAGCAAGCACTCTACCACTGAGCCAAATTCTTAGCCCCCCACTTCCGGTTTTTGAGTGATTAACTGGACATAAGTATCTCATAGGTACTTTTCTGCCCGGGATGGGTTTAAAACATAATCTTTCCATTTCAACTTCCTGAGTAAGATTATAGTCATGAGCCATCTGTCCATGGCTCAATCCACATTTTTGTATAAGTGAATAAAGCTCAGTGATAAAGTGTCTTCCTCTTTAACCAAAAGCAGATAAATAACCAAAAGTGAATTTGAAATTCAGTTGAATCTCAGGCTATATTTTTAACTACTGGGTTGTAAGTTATTTGATCTTTGCACAATTTTGTTAGTAGATACAGTACAAATGTCATGAATTTTCTATTTCAAATGACCATGTGTTCGCACCACCTCACTCGTACTTCCAGTCTGGGTCAGTCCGATTGGCTCTGAGGTAATTACTCTCTCCAGATGCTGTTTTACCATCATGGACTGCAGCCCATACCAGAGGTTAGACTTTTCCAATTCTCATAGAAAAGCATTACATTAAGGGATTAAGATGGAACCTTGCTAGGTTTGAGAACTATGTTATAAAATTGTGCATGTGTGCGCGCATGTGCACTGGTCTTGGGCCTTGAACTCAGGGTCTGAAGTGAATCTGAGATATTTGATTAAGGTAGAGCTCTACTACTGGAGCCACAGCTCAAAATATAGCATTTTTGTGGTTAATTGGGACTAAAATTCTCCCAGATTTTCCTGTCTGGACTGGCTTTGAACACGATCCTCGGATCTCAGACTTTTCAGTAGCTAGGATTTACAGGTGTGAACTATGGGCGTCTCAGTATTTGCTTGATTGCCATCCAGAGAGAAATGTGCTTGGTAAGTATTCTGGAGTAAAAAGATTTGAACTCTTCAAATGAGCAGTGGTGAAAATACTCAGGTTCTAGCCTGGCATTGGTGGATCAGGCCTCTAATTCTACCAATTCAGAAATGTGAAATCTGAGAATTGCAGTTTGAAATCAGTGTGTGGAGGACAGAGTCCTTGAGACTCTTTATCTCCAACAAACTACCACAAACCTGGAAAGTGGCACTGTAACTAAGTGGTAGAGCACCAACCTTGAACAAAAACGCTCAGGGACAGCACTTAGGCCGTGAGTTCAAGTCCAATGAGCACAAAAACAAAACAAATCAAGAAAAAAACCTGGGTTCTTCAGTAAGAGTTTATCATTATAAATATCACTTTCCCATTATATTAAGCTCTGTCATAGGTACATGAATTTTAGGGTATTAAGAAACTTAGCTAAAAATATAGGCAGCATTGTGTGTGTGTGTGTGTGTATGTGTGTGTGTGTGTGTGTGTGTGTGTGTGTGTGTGTGTGTGTGTGTGTTTGCCAGTCCTGAGGCTTGAACCTGGGGCCTTAATCTCTTGATTGGATTTTTTCCATTAAGGCTGGTACTCTGCCACTTGGTCCACAGCTCTACTCCCAGATCTTTTTAATTCTTATTTGGGGATAACAGTTTTACACACTTTTCTGCCTGTGGAGGCAGATTCTGGAATATGATTATTTGAATCCTGCTATAAAATATGTGTGTGCAGATAGCTCTACCATAAGGCTGACTTACATTTCTTCAGGTGTATATGTAGGATTAATAGGCATTGTGCTTAGGCAGACATGAAACTTTAACATAGATTTGATTTGCATTTCCTTGATTATTAAAGATGTTGAATATTTTCATGTATTCCTTAGACACCTATATCTGTTTTGGGGAATGATCTAGTGAATTCACTTGCTTATTTATTGATAAGATTGTTCTTAGGATGTTTCATTTTTTTGAGTCTATACATCTAGATATTAGGATTTCTTCTGTTACTCAAAAGGCAGGAGTTTAGGCTTATTTTACTTAATCTTAGCAAAAGATGACTTGTGAGCTTCAAATTATTTAATAGATGATTGATTAAAAATGATCAGAAGGATGTGGCTCACACAGGAGAGTGCCTGCCAACAAGTACAAGTTCTGAACTCAGACTTCAGTGTCTATAAAAAAAGAGATATATTTAATTATTTTAAAACAATAAAATTTAATTAGTTATATACTCTCAAAATATGTAATTCTAAATATTTCACTATTATTCATGGTAAAACTATTGCAAATTTTAGCACAAGCTAACAATTTTAGTTTCTATTTTTTCCTTGGTAATCATTCAAGCCAACAAAACTGATAAAATACAGCTTTGGCCAGGGGCTGGTGGCTCATGTCTGTATTTCTAGCTACTCAGGAGGCTGACATCTGAGGATTGCAGTTCAAAGTCAGCCTGAGCAGCAAACTCTGTGAGTCTCATGTCTAAATTACCACCAGAAAAATAGAAGTAGTGCTGTGGCTCAAGCGGTAGAGTGCTTTCCTTGAGCTGAATAGCTGAGGGACTGCCCCCAGGCCCCAAGATCAAGCCCCATGACCAACCAAAAACAAAACAAAACAAAACAAAAATCCAACTTTATATAAAGAGGAAGATCAAGCCCCATGACCAACCAAAAACAAAACAAAAAAAACCCAAAAATCCAACTTTATATAAAGAGGAAGAATCTCCAAGTCTTTATTCAAGATTTTTAATGCTTGTGGCAAATGATTTATCCGGTAGAATGTGGAGAGCTTATATCTGTCATTGTGATAAACTTGTTACTATGTGGTTGATTTTCTCCCATTTATAATTTCATTCATCTAACCTTGTTGAAGATGAAAAATCCATCAAGGACATGACATACTATTTGGCAAAACTCGTAAGTTGAAATGACTATTTTTTTTTTCAAGTTTGGCAAAGAAATTGTGGTTTTCCTTCCCTCTCCAGGATTTGAACAATGAAAAAAAATTTTCCCAAAAGTGAGGAAGACAGCTCATATTCAAATAATTAGAAGATAATGAAAAGAATGTTTAAGACACATAATGTATTTAATTTTGAACCTTCTTCTCAAGAAACTTTCAAGAAACTTAGCAAAAATTGGTTATAGATATTTATATCAAAGAGCTCACTGCAGGTGCCTCATACCTATAATTTGTTACTCAGAAGGATGAGATCTGGGATTGAGAGTGGAGCCAGCATGGAAAAGCAATAATTGCATGGATGATGTCCCCTGCTGTTAGATCATATGTGCCTTCCTCCCATCCTCAATGTGAAGCTGTCTCCCCACATTACCATCCTTCTGAAATACTGACATTATCATTGTAATTTCTGGTTTTCTCCTTCAGCATGAAAGGTTCATGGAGCAGGCCACTTGCAGCTGTATTCACATCTGTTTCTCCAGTTGCCTACAACATTGCCTGGTACTTAGTGCTTAGTAGCCTTGTGTAGATGAAACTGCCCTGCTCATGTAATCTCAGAATTCAGTCAGGAAAGCTCATCAAGCTGTGATCTTGTGGTTAATAGTTAATTCTTCTAATTATTTTTTTCTTCTTTGTGTATCTAAAGTCCATGTAAGGGTGAGATCAGTGGCTGACACCTATCTGTTGTAATGGCAAAGTTGACAGTGATATCATAGAAGTTTATTGTGAAGCTGCATGAAGACTCATCTACCAAAGCACTGCAAATCGTAGCCTCCCACATTCAGGAATAGGTTTAACAGCTCTGCAATCAAACCATCATTCGCTCTCTTCTAGATTCAGACAGTGTTTCCCTTTCCTATTTAAAATAAAGAAAAATTCAAGACATGCTTTTTTATGTCATTGAATTATGGAAATGTCCTTCCAAACAAAAAAATAAGACTGCCATTAGTGGAATGTAAATACAAGGCAAGGAATAAAACAAGCATAAAATTTCCTAGGGAAAACATCAAAAGTTGCATCTGCTACAAAAGTTGGTCCTTAAAACTAGGACTGGACTCTGACACCAGTAATCCTAATATAATATAAGGTAATGAAAGTTTTATTTCTGTGCCAGTCCAGGGGGTTGAACCTGCACTCAGAGCTCTGAGCTCTCTTGCTCAAGGCCAACAATTTACTGCTTGAGTCATAACTCCATTTCTTGTATATTTCATAGTATAGTGGTAATAAGAATTTCCCAGACTTTTCTGCCTGTTCTGGCTTCAAACTGTGATCCTCGAGGTCACCCTCCTGAGGAGGATTACAGGCATGAGCCACTAGTACCAAGCTAAAAGTTACTTTTGTGAGATATAAAAATAAGATATATAAAGCAACATAAACAAACGAAATATTAGAACAACAAAACTGAAACAAGTTATATAAAAGATATATAAAGACAAACACGAAGGCCCCGAGTTCAATCTTCAGGAACAGCACAAAAAAAAAATAAAGAAGTGTAGAAGAAGAGAAGAAATACTTAGTGACAGGGTTTTAAATTAATCAATCACAAAAGTTTGGCAAAGTAGCAGGGTATAAAATTAACCCTCAAAAATCAAAGGCTTTTCTGTATGCCAACAATGAGAAAAGTGTGGCTGAAATTAGGAAAGCAACTCCATTTGTAATAGCTCCACAAAAAATAAAATACTTAGGGATTAACTTAACCAAAGAAGTGAAGGACCTCTATGATGAAAACTTTAAAATCTTGAAAAAGGAAATCAAACAGAACTTAGAAAATGGCAAAACCTCCCATGCTCCTGGACTGGAAAGATTAACATCGTGAAAATGGCAGTACTTCCCAAGGCTATATACAAATTCAATGTGATACCTATCAAATTTCCAACGTCAGTTTTCAAGGAAATAGAAGAGGCAATCCAAAAATTCATATGGAACAATAAAAGACCCCGAATAGCAAAAATGCTCCTCACCGGAAAGAACACTGCTGGAGGAATATCAATACCAAATTTCAAACTCTACTATTAAAGCCATAGTAATCAAAACAGCTTGGTACTGGCATAAGAACAGACCTCAGGACCAATGGAATAGATTTGAAAACCCAGAAATGAACCGACAGACCTATAGCCAACTAATCTTCGATAAGGGAGCTAAAACAATAGAATGGAAGACAGACAGCCTCTTCAGTAAATGGTGCTGGCAAAACTGGTTAACTACATGTAGAAAACTAAAGCTAGATCCTTATATATCACCCTGCACCAGAATCAACTCCAAATGGATCAAAGACCTCGGAGTCAAACAGACACTCTGAAAACATTACAGGATGGAATAGAAGAAACCTTAGATCTCCTTGGCTCAGGCCGAAATTTTCTGAAAAGAGACCCGGAAACACAACAAATCAAAGAAAGGTTGGACAAATGGGATTGCATGAGTTTACAGAACTTCTGCATGACAAAGGACATAGCTAGCAAAAATAGTAGAAAGCTTGCGGATTAGAAGATCTTCACTAGCCGTACAACGGACGAGGGTCTCATATCTAAAATATACTTGGAACTCAAAAAAATTAAATCCCCGAACAACAAATCCTCAAAGAAACAACTGCCCAATAAATAAGTGGGCTAATGACTTGAATAGAAACTTCTCTGAAGAAGAAAGAAGGATGGCCAATAGACACATGAAGAAATGCTCAACCTCCCTAGCCATAAAAGAAATGCAAATCAAAACAACATTGAGAAACCACTTCACCCCAGTTAGAATGGCTATCATCAAGAACTCTAACAACAACAGATGCTGGAGGGGATGTGGACAGAAAAGAACCTTACTTCATTGTTGGTGAGAGTGTAAACTTGTTCAAACACTTTGGAAAGCAGTATGGAGGTTCCTGAAAAGACTTCAGATAGAGCTCCCCTATGACCCAGCAATCCCACTTTTGGGCATTTACCCAAATGTTTACAAACAAGACCACACTAAAGCTACCAGCACGACTATGTTTATTCCAGCATTATTTACCATAGTTAAGATATGGAACCAGCCCAGATGCCCCTCAGTGTATGAATGGATCAAGAAAATGTGGTATGTATACACAATGGAATTCTATGCCTCCATCAGAAAGAATGACATTGCTCCATTTGTTAGGAAATGGAAAGGCTTGGAAAAAATTATATTAAGTGAAGTAAGCCAAGCCCAAAGAAACATGAGTCCCATGGTTTCCCTTATTTGAAATATCTAGTATATGTATGAGTCAAGCAGAAAAGGTCAGATAATGTGATGTTAGGAAAATTAACCCTTAGATACATATTTAAATGTTTTTTTTTCTTTCATGCATTTGTTTCTAACGTATTTATAAGATTATTTCTTTGTTGCTTTGTCCCTCCCCCACAGTATAACTCGTGCCTTCACTATATTTGATGTCGGTATAATTTGTGGAGGAGATGGGGAAAAACGAGTCGTTTAAGGATACAGGTGGACCCGCTGCAACTATGAGAAGTACAAGTTGTCATGTCGAAAATGAACTTTACAACTTCGGTGCGGGGAGTGAGGGTGGATTGGTTGGGGTGGCTGGGGGAGGCTGGGAAGGAATGTGAAGGGTAAACAATGGAGGAGGCTGCAATGCTTGCTATCTTGCCCATGTAATTGTAACCCCTCTGTACAGTATGTTCACAAAAATTAAAATTAAATTAAAAAAAATAAATTAATTAATCAATCATTGGTGGCTGACACATGTTGTATTAACTACATAAGAAGATAGAATCAGAAAATAATATGTAAAGGTAAGCCCAAACAGGAATTTCCATTGGCCATTTTTCTGTGTGTGCTAGTCATGGGGGTTGAATTTGTTCTACTTTACTCTAGGTTGGAGTTTTATCAATCTCATTAGTGGAATCACTACCAGCTAATTGGAGATAAAGAGTATCATGGAATTTCCTTTGCAGGCTGGCTTCAAACTTTGATCCTCAGATTTCAGCTCCCTGAATCATTCTGTAATTTCCATTAGACTGTTATCTCCAATGAACCCCGCAAAAGAAGAAAAAAAAAAACAGCTGGAGCTTGACGTGTGGCTCCAATGGCAGAAATGTGACAATGATTTGGGGACATTACCGACACCTTTAGATCAATCTCCAGGAACAGTATACACAAGAATAAAATAAATAAATGAAAAGAAAGGTGGAAGAAGAAAAGAGAGAGCCAATTTCAGAGGTTAAAATGAGCAAAACTGAAATAGGTTACACTTGTTCTTGTAGTTACTCAAGGGTCTCACATCTGAGGATCAGTGTTCAAGGCCAGCCAAGACAGGGGAGTCCATGGACTCAACTCTAATTAGGCAATATGGTTTAAAAACAAAGCCCCGAATTGGGCTGTGGCTCACATATTAGAGGTCTGGCATTAAAAATATAGTGGGACTGAACTGGGAAGCTGACTCAGTGGTCCAGTGCTTGCCTTGCATTCATGATGCCCTGGGTTCAATTCCTCAGCAACACATAAGCAGAAAAAGCCAGAAGTGGCACTGTAGCACAAATGGTAGGGCTCTAGCCTCAAGCTGAAGAGCTGAAGGACAGGGCCCAGGACCAGAGTTCAGGCCCCATGATGGGCAAAAAAAAAAAAAAATAGAGATACAGGTGGACCCATTGCAACAATGAGGTGTACAAGATGTTATGTTGAAAAACAAATTTACAACTTTGACTCACGAGGGTGGTTGTCAGGGCGATGGGGGGGGTGGTGGGAAGATGGCTAGGGATGGGAAGGGGAAACAAAGGAGGAGGTAACAATGCTTGATAAGAAATGTACTCATTACTTGCTCATGTAATTGTGAACCCTTTGTATGGCATTTTCACAGTATAAAGAAAAATAAATAAATAAAAAAGATAGACGAGAAAAAAAATTACTGGGACAATACATAGGCTCTGAATTATAGCCCCAAGCCCAGCATACATGTGGAAATAAAAAAGATCGAAATTAAAATATGTGTTGGAAAATCCAACTAAATTTTCAAAATGAGCATGAGTTTTTGTTTCATGTGTGTAATCCTAGATACAAAGATAGATAAAAATCTGAGGGTTATGGTGTCTCATCATCAAATCACCAGCAAAACAAACAAACAAGAAAACAGAAGTGAAGCTGTGATTGGAGGTGTAAAGCACCAGTCTTGAGTGAGAAAGCTATGAAACAGTGCCCTGGCGCAGAGATCCAGCCTCAGGATCACAAAAATAGTCATAAGAAGAGAATCTGGTGCTGGTGACTCATTCCTGTAATTCTAAAACATCAGGAGGCAGAAATATGGGAATCCAGTATAAAGGCCAATCCAAGCAGGATAGTCCAGAAGACAGTTGTTTGTGGGCCATCCTGGGGCTAGTACTGTACTACTCCCAGGTTTCTGGCTGTTAATTGGAGGTAAGGATCTTAGACTTTCCTTCTCAACATGGCTTTGAACCATGAAGGTCAGACCACAGCTTCCTGAAACTGTCCAGGAATTGCATGAGTTCCTGCTCCAGGAGCAGCACAACCAAAACAATGAAATTAATAAGTGTAAAGAAGGGTAGAAGAAGAGAAGAACCAATAACCAAGGATTCAATGAACCAAACAGCCAATCACTGATGGCTCATAACTCTAATTCTAGTTACAAAGGAAGCTAAAATCTGAGGATAATATTTAAAGGCCAGACCACGTAGGAAAGTTCATAAGACGTGTGTGTGTGTGTGTGTGTGTGTGTGTGTGTGTGTGTCTGTGTGTGTCTGTGTGTGTGTGTGTATGTCTGTGTGTGAGACCTGTTGCTTGAACCTGTACTGTTTTGCTTAAGGCTCTACTAATCTCAGCTTTTTAGTGGTTATAATTGGAGATATCATGGACTTTCCTGCCCATGCTGGTACCAAGTTTGATCCTCAGATTGCATCCTCATGAATCAGGTCTGGCTCTACATGATAATCATTTCGACTTAATCATCAAAACAGAAAGAAAACAGGAATTGAGCTATAGTTCTCCTGGCAAAACTGGGAAAATATTTCCGGGACAGCACCCAGACCCTGAGTTCAAGCCAAAGGACAAACACAGAAGAAATAAAAGGAGAACAGAAGTACAAAAGGAAGAGTCAGTGAGAGTAGTTGAAATGAATCAAACATTTGTTGTTCACACATGTTATACGAGTTAGTCAGGAGGATGAAATCTAAGGATCACGGTTCATGACCAGCTCAGGCAGGAAAGTCTATGAGACACATATATCTAATTTGCACCAAAAATAAGTTACAAGCTGTGCTTTGGTTCATGCGGTTGAGTGGTAGTCTTAAACAGAAAGCTTGGAACAGCACCTAAGTCCTAAGTTGAAATCCTAGACACACATTTCAAAAACAAAAACAGAAAACAAAACCAGAAACAAAAAAGCAGAAACTAAAAATGATGGGTAAAGAGAAACATAAAGTTTCAAAATGATCATGGGTTTTGGTTCATGTTTATTCCTAGTTATTCACTTTCAAAAAGACACTTACAAAAGAAAGAAAAAAGACCACAAATTATAAAATATGGGAGAAAGCGAAAATTATAATTTCAAAATGGGGCCATGGGTTTTTGGTTTATGTGTGTATTCCTAGCTACTAAGAATGTTGAAATTGAGGATGATAGCTCAAAGCCAGCCTGGGCAGGGTAGTGACTGAAATTTTTATCTCTAAGTACTCAGTAAAAGCTGGAAATGAAGGTGTGATAGTAGTTGTAAAGTACTGAAATTCCATGAAAAACCTGGGAAACAATTCCCAATTCAGCCCTAAGTCGACCAAAAACAAAACTGAAAGAAGAGAAGAAATTACCATTTGAAATTTAAGCCTGGGACTGGTGGTTCTTGCTTATTATTTTAGCTATTCAAGAGGCTGAAATCTGAAGTTACCAGTTAAAAGCCAGTCCAAACAGGAAAGTCTATGGGGCTTTTTATATGTGTGTGCCAACCTTGTGCTTGAATTCATGTAGGAGCACTACCACTTCCAAAGTCTTGGTATTTAGTTGATGAAAATAGTCTCATGGACTTTCCTACCAAGGATGACTTCAACTACAATCCTCAGATTTCAGCCTCCTATGTCTTGCTGGGCTTTACATGAGACTCTTATCTCCAATTAACCACCAAAAGGAAGAAAAATAAAACCTGGTGTTTGAACTGTAGCTCCAATGGCAGAAATGAGAAAATATATTCTGGGACAGCATCCAGACCTTGATATACACCAACACACACACAAAGTATAAAATAAATAAATGTAGAGAAGGTAGGATAAGAAGAAGACAATTTCAGAGATTAAAATGAACTAAGCATAGGTGGCACACACCTCTGATGGTAGCCACTTGGGAGATTAAAATCTGAGGATCACATTTGAAAGCCAGCCCTGGTAGAATTCATGGACTCAAATCTAAGTAGCTACTTAAAACAAAACAAAAAGTAATAGCCACAAGTTATGTGGTGGTTCGTGTCTTAGTGTTCTAATCTTGAATAAAAACTTCTGGGCCAGCACTTGATTTTTAGACCCAGGACCAGTATACACAAGGAAATAAAAATACAAATAAAAAGGTATAAGAATGGCGGAGAATGTGGCTTAGTAACAGAGTGCTTGCCTACCATGTTTGAATCGCTGGGTTTGTTTCCTCAGTACCTCATAAATAAAAAAGAATGAAAGTGGCACTGTGGCGCAAGTAGTAGAGTTCTCACTTGAGTAACAGAAGTTCAGGGACAGTGCTCAAGCCCTGAATTCAAGCCTCAGGATTATGAAAAAGAATAAAAATGTTGTGAGAAAATCCAGTTAAAGTTTCAAAATGAGCAATGCACGAAATTTTGGTCAATATGTGTAATCCTAGTGAGTCAGAAGGCTGAAATCTGAAGGTTGTTGTTCATAGCCAGCCTGGACAGGGAAGTGCATAAGTCTGCAACTAACCAGCAAAAAACGCCAGAAATAAAACTGTGGTTGTAGTTGTAAAGCAACAGCCTTGAATGAAAAGCCAATTGAAACCATGCCCTGGCTCAGAGATCCAGCCTCAGCATCACAGTAAGAAAATTAAATGGTTGGAAGTAGAGAACCCAGGACTCTTGGTTCATGTCTGTTATTCTAGAAATGCAGGAGGCTGAAATATAAGATCTTATGTAAAGGCACACCCAATCAAGAAATTCCAGGAGACTGTTTTGTGTGTGGTGGCCACACTGGGGATAGGTTTTTGTTGATTGATTGGAGATAAGAATTTCATGGATTTTCCTGTCCAGGCTGCTTTCAAACCATGATGGCCAAATTTCAGCCTCCTGAGACAGGCCAATACTTGCATGAGTTCGAGCTCCAGGCCCAACACAAACAAAAAGAATGAAATAAATGAAAAGAAGTGTAGAAGAAGACAAGAAAGACCAAGTAACAGAAGTTTCATTGGGGATTCATATTTGTAATTCTAGCTACTTAGGCTAAAATTTGAGGATACTGTTTAAAGCTCAGCTCAAGTATAGGTGTTCATAAGACGTGTGTGTGTGTGTGTGTGTGTGTGTGTGTGTGTGTGTGTGTGTGTGTGTGTGTGTGTGTGTGTGTGTGTGTGTGTTTGGCAGTCCTGGTGCTTGAACTTGCACTATTTTGCTCAATAATCTACAACTCCAGATTTTAGTGGTTCATTGGAGAAAAGAGTGTCATGGACTCTCCTCAATTTTCAGCCTCCTGAATCTGGCTTAGCTATACATGATTCTTTTCTCTCCAATTAACCTCCCCACAAAAGCCAAATGTTGTGGTTGGTTCCATGTATGCCCTGAGACAACATCTGAGCTTCAATTTCCACTCCCAGGAAAAGTAAAAAAGAAAAAAAGGTGGAAGCAAGCACATATTAATGTTTTAAAGTGACCCAAATGTTGATGGTTATATGTGTAATCCTTTTTACACAAGAGGCTGACAACTGACAATTGCAGAGTCAAGTCAGTCTAGGAAGGAACATGCTTGAGATTCTTATCCCCAGCTACACAGCACAAAGCCTTGAGCTGTGGCTGAGGTGGTAAAGCACCAATCTTGACTGTAAAAGCTAAGATATAGGCCCCAGAAACAGAGGTCAAGCCACAGGACCCATAAAAATTTCAAAGGAGAGAGGATGAAGATAGGCTGAAATCTGAGAATCATTGTTCAAAGCTACCCCATGCAAGAAAGTCCATGAGGCTTTCTCTGTGTGTGCATCTGTGTGCTATGTTTGGCTTGAAATTATGCTGTTTTGTTCAAGGATAGAGCTTTACCACTCCCAGTTTTTCAGTGATTAACTGGAGTTAAGAGTCTCATGGGATTTCCTGCCTTGGTTGGCTTTAAACCGTGATCCTCAGATTTCAGCCAACTGATTCATGCTGGGCTTTGCATAAGACTCATCTCCTATTAACTACCAAGAGTTAAAAAAAAAAAAAACCTGGAGTTGAGGTGTGGCCCAAGATGCAAACTGGGTAGTCACATTCTAGTACAGCACCCAGGGTTTTAGTTCAAGCACAAACACAAAACAAATATTGCCACAAGCTATACTTTGGCTTATGTGCAAAGCCACTACTCTTGAAGAAAAAGCTCTGGCATTGCATCTGGGCCCTGAAATATAGCCCCAGGACAAAAACATATACAAAAGTAAAAAAAAAAAAAATCAAGGAAAATTTTAACAAGATAAAGTGGAAAAAATATTAATATTTTAAAATGACCAATGGGTTTGTGGTTCATGTGTGTAATTGGAGCATCTCAGGAAGCTGAAATCTGAGGATCACGGTTTGAAGCCAGACTACCCAGAAAAGTACATTAGAAACTAATGTCAAATAAACAAAAAAAGCTAGAAGTGAAGCTGTGGTTGAATTTGTAAAACATCGTCCTTGAGTCAAAAAGCTAAGAAACAGAAGGGCACTGCTGCCTCTACACTGTAATCTCAGGAGGCTGAGATATGAAGACCATGGTTCAAATCCAGCCTGGTCAGGAAAGTTCATGAGACTGTTGTACTCCAATTAACCACCAGATAATCTGAAGTGGCTCTGTAGGTCAACTGGTAGAGCATTTGCCTTAAGTTGAAGACCACAAAGACAGCACCCATTCCGAGTGTTCAATCCCTACCCCCATTCAAAACAACTAAGGAACAGCAATGTGGCCCAAAGAACAGGTCTACTGGACAAAATAAAATGTACTGAGGTTGAAGGCAAGAAAAAGCTGGTTAAAAATATTAAAATAAGATGGGCACCAGTGGCTCATGCCTGTAATCCTAGCTACTCAGGAGGTTGAGATCTGAGGATCACAATTCCAAGCCAGCCCAGACAGGAAATTCTGTGAAACTCTTATCTCTAATAAAGCACCAGAAAAGTGAAAGTGGTTCTGTGGCTCAAGTGGTAGACTGTTTGCCTTGAGCTGAAGAGCACAGAGACAGCACCTAACCCAGAATTTAAGCCCCATGAATGACCAAAAAAATTTAAAATGTCTGCGGTTGATTGTTCATGCCTTTAAATCCTAGCTACCCAGGAGGCTGAAATCTAAGGGTTGTAGTTCAAATCCAACCCAAGCAAGAAAGTCCATGAGACTTGTTAATGTAATTACAATACTAGGGCTTGAACTTGCCCTGTTTTACACAAGGCTAGATACCGTTCTACTACCCGCAGCTTTTTGGTGATTAATTAGAGATAAGAATCTCAGACTTTGCTGCTCAGACTGGCTTCAAATCAAGATCAGATTTCAGCCTCCTTAGTTGTGCTGGGATTTGCATGAGACTTTTCAAAAGAATGAAGCTGGAAGTTTATCTGTGGCTCAATTGGCAGAACTAAGAAAAATCTCTGAGACAGTGGCTAGTCCTTACATGCAGAAAAAGAAACATAAAAATTTTCTTTTTTATAATTTTTATTTTTTATTGTGAACATACTATACAGAGTGGTTACAATTAAGTGGGCAAGATAATGAGTACATTTCTTATCAAGCATTGTAGTCTCCTCCTTTGTTTCCCCTTCCTATCCCTTCCCATCCTCTCCCACTCCCCCACTCAATCCTCCCCGCTACCCCCGTTCCCCCGCACCAAAGTTGTAAAGTTCATTTTTCGATGTAACGACTTGTACATCTCATTGTTGCAATGGGTCCACCTGTATCCCTATTTAAACGATTTGTTTTTCCCCTTCCCCTCCACAAATTATACCAACATCAAATACAGTGAAAGCAGGAGTTATACTGTGGGGGAGGGACATACAAAGCAACAAAGAAATAATCTTATAAATGTGTTAGAAACAATAGCATGAAAAAAAAAAAAAACATTTGAATACATATCTTCGGGTTCATTTCCCTAACATTTTCAAAAGTAAATAATAGTAGTTGTATAATATAGAAAATAATCAAAAACCATGTTTAATATGATACAAAGGAAAACTATGTTTCTTTTTAAATGTAGCAAATGAGAACATAGTATAAAGTTTCAAAATGACATGCTGAGAGTAAGGGAAAAAGGAAAAATTTAAAAATTCATGTAAATATTAAATACAAGCTGACATGACCAAAATATGATGTGATCAGAAACTTATCTCTCAGTTATCTATCACTTGCAATTACTTACAAATAATTGTCCCTCCAGTTTCAGCAGTAACCATGGAAATTTATACATGACCTCTCTATGCAGCCTAGACTGTGTAAGGGTCTTCCTATTTTAGCCTCTTGAATTAGATCTGCAGGCATTGCCCTCATTTTAATATATGAGGTTTCCTTTAAAATTTAAAATTAATATTAAAATAATGGATTGTCTGTAAAGCATGACTAAACATCAGAGATCCACCAGAGATCCTCTGAGGGATACAATCAAAATATTACAAAAGCACCTACCATTCAAAGTAGGTAACAGAAAGATGATTTAGTATTTTTTCTATGTGCTGGGGATGAACGCAGGGCCTCATGCTTGTTAGGCACGTATAAAATTCAGTGACATTAATTATATGCACACCATTACCTCTATTTGTGAACTATCTTGTTGATACTGATGGAATCCACACAATCATTGAGTAATAATCACCCCCAATGACCTGCCCCAGAAATTTTAATCTTCCATTTTCTCTTATAAAATGGTTTAGTAAATGTTTCACATAAATAGTAGATTATTTTTTGTGTCCATCCGTGACAGATATATATTACATGCAGCATTTTTGTGGATGGCATAATCCATTAATGCTTACCTCATATTTTGTAAACCTGTATATCTGATAGACACTCCAGGTAATTCCAGCTTCTGACTAATGTGAACTTTGCTGTTATTAATGGCATATGAGCTATTAGTTTTTTCTTTTCAGTTCTTTGGATTATGCAATGAGCAATGGAATTGCTGGGTAATGTGGTAATGCTATGTTATGTTAGAAGAATGGGTCATATTGTACCATAATTGCTATATCACTTTTCATCATCACAGAAATGTACAAATGATCAATAAAATGTACTTCAAATGTATTTCAAATGTATTTCAAATGTATTTCAAACCTTCCACAGATGTGCCCTAAAAAATCATTTTTTTTACTTTTTACTTGCTTTTATTTAGGCTATGCAGGCCTGTACCTATGTAGCATTGTCTAGAGCTGAAATGAGAACAATACCAAATGCCACTGACCTAGCCTCCAAAAACATTTAATCTAGTAGCCATTTTTCCTAGAGATAAAATTTAGTGATTATATGCATTTTTACTCTTCTAAAATAAGGTTTTGAATTTTAAAATGACTTATATATATGTAACACCTCTGCGTACCTTCTTTTTATTAAGAAGAAAAATTATATTTACAAGAAATATAAAAGGACAAAAAAGCTTCTCAGCAGGAAAATACATTACAATCACAGTCTGATTCTGACCCAAGCACATACAATACAATACAAAAAATAATACAATAAGAGCTCATCTAAAGTAAAATGAAGAGTAAGGCCAGGAGCAGAGGTCAAGTGGTAGAGCACTAGGTTGCCCAGCACCAGCCTCTGAATCAAAACCGCAGTACTGCCAAGGGATAAAATAAAGTATTAAAGTTAAGGAAACATGCAGATAAAATATGATGGACAACAAAGAAGGACACACCTGTAATCACAACACTTGGGAGATTAAGCAGTAGAATTATGAAGTTAAGATCACACTTGGCTACATAATGAGACTACATCTTAAATAACATAGAATAAAATAAATCAAACAAAAATTTTAATGACTAGGGTGTAGTTGAAGTGTAATTAAAGTAGTTTTTGTATGCACAAAAATTACATGCTTTGATAACTACAACTTTCAGTTTACACTGCAGTACAAGGTGCTCAGTGGCTGGAATCCCTCCTGAGGAACTCTATGGCAGTTGATGCACTTGTATTCTTGGCTGGACTGAGGGTTTTGCTAGGCAAACAGTGTTTTGATCTCAATTCGTGGATCCCACTTACAACTCTTTTTTTTAATACACCACCTAAAAATCTCTCCCATCTCAATAACAGGGCCTTCTGGATTTCAAGTGAATTTATCTTTGATATCTCTTAGGGTTCTCCTCCCCTTTGTCTGGAACTGCTCTGTTCCTGGGTCCACATTCAGCAGCTAATTCTGAGAAGAGTTGTAACTATTTGCTAGCCATCTCTATCCACTACCATCTCCACCCCAAATTAGTCTTTGGTATCAGTATGAGTCAGGTCAGAGGAT
Organism: Dipodomys spectabilis; assembly: GCF_019054845.1. Taxonomy (NCBI): domain Eukaryota; kingdom Metazoa; phylum Chordata; class Mammalia; order Rodentia; family Heteromyidae; genus Dipodomys; species Dipodomys spectabilis. The sequence goes on along the minus strand of NW_024871230.1, from coordinate 21,338 downwards.
AGAGCCAGCCTGGGCTGGCTTTGAACCATGATCCTCAGACCTCAGCCACTTGAATAGCTAGGATCACAGGAGTGAGACACTGGCACCTGGCCATCATTTCTTTCTTCCAGGAAAATTTAGGGGGGTGGAATAGCACAGCAGCACATATATTTGATAGCAACTGCCCCAGGGTGAACCAGATTCTCAGATAAAACCACTGACTTTGATATTGCCTTTGGTATCCAACAGGATATTGTTGGAATTAAGGTATCTGTGTATGATTCTGTTCTGGTATGGGTAGTGAACAGCACTTACAATTTGTGTGAAGAGCCTCTTGGTTTCATCCTCATATAGGCGGCAGGATTTTGAGATCCACCCCAGAAGGTATCCCCTACTGGCCAGTTCCATTGATGAGATACATATACTCTTCCTTCTCCATCACCTGGTACAACCTGATGGTGTGTTTGTGCCATACCTTCTTAAAAATGTCCACTTCATTCTTTAATTGATGACTGGAGGACTCTTGCTGTTATGCCATGGTTGCAGGACCCCCCCCCCCCCGCCCTGCAAGAAGACCACTGAGAGTCAGACTCTACAGCTGTTTTATTTAAATGGGCTGCAGCTTGGGCCTCATCCTACACTCTGACACAGCAGAGCCTAGGAGGAGAGCCCTGAGCTAAGGATTTGCAGGTCTTATAAAGGCACACAATCAACCAAGTGTTTGGATTACCACCACATGTTGCTTTGCTAGACAGACACAAGCAACAAGTGGTCACTGTCTCAAACTTTAGCCTTTCAATCCCCCCCCCCCTGCGCTTGATTTATGGTCCTGAGCCACAATCTTGTGGCTCTGGCCCAAAACTAAACTTCAACAGCTCTTGATCTTGAACGAGTATACCATTAACAATCAGTCCATTTATCTTTTCTTGCGTATGCGGAGTGGTTGGGTCGGATGCTTGGAGACTTCCCATGTTTCCTGATGGTCATCCAGGGCAAAGGGGTCAGCTGGTCTGGCATGGGAGCAGTGGATCTAAGCAGCAACGCCGTCCACTTTAAGGGCAGTGGGTGTAGCCAGTAGCACCATGTAAGGTCCCTTCAATCGTGTTTCCGGAGATCGCAAGTTGTGCCTTCGAACAAACACCCAGTCCCTTGGTTTAAACAAATGTGGGATAGGAATAGAAGCAGAATCATATAATTCTCTAAGCTGGGGCCACATACTCTTATGCACCAGCTTTAAATAGTCAAGCTTACACAGAAATTCAGTATCATCCAAATCAGCAAGCAATTAAAGACAAGCCAATAGGGTGAATTTCTTATTCTAAACAAAGCAAAAGGAAGGAGCGATACCCCGTCTACACCAGTCTCCAAGGCCAATTTAGTTAAGGTCTCTTATAGAGTCTGATTCATACCTGCCCTGAACTCTGGGGTCTATAAGCACAGTGCAATTTCCAATCCATCCCCAATGTCGGAGCTATTCGCTGACTTACTTTTGAGACAAAGGCCAGTCCATTGTTTGACCTATTGGGGGATGGGAAGCCATACCTGGGTAGAATTTCTTCCAGGATCTTCTTAGCCACGACATTTGTGGTCTCATGCTTTGTTGGGTAGGCTTCAACCCATACTGAAAAGGTTTCTACAAAAACTAGCAAATTTTTATATCCAAATTTTCCAGTTTTAATTTCTGTGAAGTCTATTTCCCAATACACACCTGGCCTATCTCCATGGAGGCAAGCTCCTTTAGTCACCGGCTGATTGGGGGCATTGGTGAGCTGACAGGCTTTACAATTTTTCACAATGTCCTCAAGAGTTGATTCCCTTGCCTAATTTTTACTTCTGAGTGTCGGAGCAAGTCCTGCATTCTTCAGGTTCCCATGTGAGAGACCCGATGGATTCTCTTAAGAATCCCCTTGCCCAATCTTTGTGGCAAGGTAAGTTTTCCCTCACCAGTTTTCCACTAGTCTTTTTTTCCTTCTCTGCCAGGGGGTTTATAGGCCATGGGAATTTTCTTTATCCACTCCAAGTCTTCTTAGGAGTACTGAGGCTCAGGAGGCAAAGCTCGTGGCCCTGGGTCTACTAGAGTCAATACTTCCGCTCTGGGCTGGAGGGCTGCCTCCTTAGCTGCCTGATCAGCCAAGTTATTTCCGTTGGTTATTGAATCAGTTCCCTTTTGATAGCCTGGGCAGTGCATAATGGCAATATTTGCTGTTTCCCATTGGGCACAGATGAGGCTTAAATTTTCTTGTTTTTAATAGTCTTTCCCTCAGCTGTCAGCATCCCCCTCTCTTGGTAAATGGCTCCATGGACATGCACGGTGGCAAAAGCATACCGACTGTCTGTGTAAATGTTTAGTCTCTTTCTTTTTCCCATTTGTAGGGCTTTTGTTAGTGCCACTAGCTCCGCTCTTTGTGCAGATGGTCCCTGGTGGAGTGCTTCTACCCACGCTATCACAGTGTCCATGGTGACTGCTGGGCCTGTATACCTTTTTCCATCTCGAATGAAACTGCTGCCATCTGTGAACCAGGTATGCTCAGCATGCAGTAGTGGTGAGTCCAACAAATCTGGCCTCTTTTCCTTGGCCCGGTTTCTCTTTTCATGCTCCATTTTACGTTCTCTGTCCTTCCTTTCCTGTCTTTGCTCCTCTGTCTCTCTTATTGTAAACCTTTCCTGCCGCGGCTACTAGATCCCTAATTATAGACTGTCTAGAGCCTGCAACTTTATGTCTGGTGCAGCTTGATTTATATAGGCAAACATAATCATCTGAGCCGACTCCTGTGTCTCAAGATCATATTGAGTATATTGACTAAAAGCTTCCAAGAGCCGCTCAAGATATGCTGCTGGACTTTCACTTACTCCCTGTCTTATATCATAAACCTTGGCCATATTAGTAGGTTGGCAAGCCGCCACCTTGAGACCTGCCAACAGAGCCTGGCGGTAGATGAGGAGATGCTCCCTACCTTCAACTGTCTTGTAGTCCCATGTTGGTTGGATCTCAGGAAAATAGGCAGCGATCAGGGCAAGATCCGTGATGGGCACTCCCGTGGGGCCACAGATATGTTTCTGGGCCGCTTCTCAGATATGGTCTCTCAATTCAGTGGTAAAAAGAACTTGTAAAAGCTGACTGCAATCATCCCAAGTGGGCTGATGAGTAAAGAGAATAGTTTCAAGCAAACAAATTAAATCCTAGGGTTTCTCAGAAAAGGGGGCATTTTGGATGCACCAATTGTATAGAGCATTGGTAGAAAATGGACACTATTGTGTTGCTGTTGACCATCCACATCCACAGTACCTATGGCATGTAGGGAAAAAAACAGCTGCATTAGATGGGGGGTTGATCCCACTGCGGCATTGAGTGACTGGCCCCTCAGAAACTTGAAGGGCAGGTGCCAAGTGTTCTATAGCTCCCTCCTCCTCTTGATCATTCTCAGGTTCTGCAAAAGGAACCTGGGAAGGAGAGTATGGGGGAGGAAACATTTCTTCTTCCAAGTTATCTCCCTGAAAAACCAGGGGTACACTTTCTTTTCCTCTTTCTTAGTTTCTTTTTGTAAGTCTTAGGGGGCTAGATGGAGTGTTGCCCGTGGTTTCCACTCCTGTCAGTCATACAGTCCATAAAACAATAAACAGTACAAACAAAACACATGCAGGCCTGACAGTTACAAAAGAAAAGCTTACAAAGTGGAGATCTCCCAAATTGGTCCACTGACTCCTGTCATGGCGGCGTTCCATACTCATGCCCCACAGCAGAAGGAACAGACCCACAGTGGGCGAGTTGGGCTTCGGTTAAAAGGCTCTCTTGGTCAGTTCCGGCCCAACACCAAACCAACTCTTGCCCCACAATTCACACGGCGGGGTTCCAAGGACCCCTCCCCCCCCCCCCGCCCCACACAGCAGGGTTCCAAGGACCCCTGCCTCACATGGCAGGGTTCCAAGTACCCCCGCCCCAGACGGCGGGGTTCCAAGGACCCCCCACTCCACATGGTGGGGTTCCAAGGACCCCTGCTCCACACAGCAGGGTTATCCCCTCCCCAAAAGAGGATCTGGGACATCTCCCAGTTCCTCCAGTGTTGTCGTGCAAGCGAGTCCACTTTGACAACCCTTTACGAATTGGAGGGGCCATCCTCACAAGGGAAAATGAAAGTAAAACAGACAAACGAGAGGACAATGCAAATTAACCAAGACAGCGCTGTATTACCTTTGGAGTCTGAGGTCTCCGGGGTCTTTGGGAGCCCATGGTGCCAAGCAGTAAGAGTATTTTCTAAAGTAACTAGACATATATATGACTTGTGATTACCTCAGGAAAAAAATAAAAAAGCAGTGAAGCATAGAGGACAGACAGAATTTTAACTAGCTACTCAGAGGCTGAATCAGCTTAGGTAGCTACTCAAGAGGCTGAGATCTGAAGGCCACTGTTCAAAGCCAGTCAAATCATGAAAATACATGCGATTATCTCCAAAAAACCAGAAGTGGAACAGTGGCTCAAGTGGTAGACCATTACCTTTAGACAGAGAAGCTGAGGAATAATGCTTGGGCAGTATGAAGCCTCAGGAATAATGAATGTATGCATGAGCACATGCACATGTGTGTGCGGGGACTCGCACAAGCGTCCACACACATGCACACAAACACACACAAATGAGTATTTCAATGTGAAGTTCTTTCATTTTAACCTTGCTGTACTTTATTTCCCTGTATTAGTTCACAAATTAACAAAATCACCTAACCACCTATTTACATACAACTCATGTTTCTTTAAAGTCTACTCTCTTTTTGGAAGCCTGCTTTTATTTGACCCAAAATTAAATTATTCAGGAAGTCAATTCATCTCTCTCAAGTCTGTTGTATTAGATGATTTTTAGGTTCCTCATAGGGACATGATTTTGTGTAATCCTGCATGAAGCAACATAACCCTGTCAAACAATTAATAATAGGTTTTTCTCCACCTGGCGAACATCTGTAGTTTTACTAACTTCATAAAATTCATGATCTGTCTGTGTATGCCAAAGACTGCTGGGCAAATAAAAAGACCCTTCTCAGAACTTAGCATTTGTATACTATTCATAGATATGAGGTGTTTAAATATTACTGAATTTTTTTTGGAATAAATAATATTCATCTTGACTATCTTGAGAAAGAAAAATTAGTTTCTCAGCGCTTCAGGTAAAAACATGAGTGAAAGAAACAAAAGGAAAAGTGAAGAACAATAATCCATATATTCAAATAAAACAAAACAACCCAAGAAAACACAAATTAATTCAGTACTCAAGAACCTGCAGGAAATGCAAATATAAAAAAAATCAACTATGACAAGCTTATGAATATCCTTAATCCATGGGAGTGAACTGTTGTAAGGATAGTGCTTAAAGCCCAGACTGGACAGAAAGATCTGTACACAATGCCACGCACCTGTTATTTTAAATTCCAGGAAGAATAACATAAAGTGTACTGAGCCCCAAATCAGATACATGTAGAAAGCCAGATTCTATCTGAAAAATAATCAGGATAATTTAAGTCTGAGCACATGACAAAATGGTAAGAACAACCATTTCGGGGGCACAAGACACTCAATTCAAACTCTAATATTATGGATATTAAAGAAAAAAACTATGATTTTAAATAATTGGAATAATGGTAAGATTTGAGTATTTGAGTGGAGAAAAATCCATGAGAGAGATAGAATGAACCCACATTGCAATACTTTCTACTTAAGTGATAATGTTTTGTGGTACTTCAGACAAAACAGTTACCTTGCTAATGAGTATGGATTTGCACTTGGGTGATGGAAATACTCTACTTACACAGGGGTAAATTAAATACATTTTTGGGGGTAGATTGTACTTCTTGAACTAAGACCCTAGATGATGTCCCTGAGCTTTTTCTCTCAAGGCTACCACTCTACCACTTTCAGCCACAGTTCCAATTCTGATTTTCTGTTGGTTGTTTGGAGATAAGAGGCTCATGGACTTTCCTGCCCAGGATGGCTTCAAACCACAATCGTCAGATCTCACCCTCCCAGTAACCAGAATTCCAGCCATGAGTCATCAATGATTTTAATAATTTAGTAAATTGTGCAGTTACAGAAGTTATAAATTATCCTTATAACCTGTGTAATATATGTGTGTGTATATATCAATGCATACGGATAGAAATATTTTAGCATATTTTTGTATCTACAATAGAGTTGTGAAATCATCCTTCATTATAAAATAAAATGGTAGCCGGGTGCCGGTGGCTCATGCCTGTAATCCTAGCTACTCAAAAGGCAGAGATCTGAGAATGGCAAGTCAAAGCAGACAGGAAAGGAAAGTTGGAGAGATTCTTATCTCCAATAAACCACTCAAAAACCGGAAGGGGCACTGTGGCCCAATTGGTAGAGTGCTAGCCATGAGCTGAAGAGCTGAGGGAGAGCGCCCAGGTCCCAAGTTCAAGCCCCACGACAGACGAAAAATAAATAAATAAAAATAAAATAAAATGGAAACAAAAGTTAATAAGGAGCAAAACAAAGAGAATTGTCACAGGTTTCTTGTTGTTGAATGTAATATGAATTGTGAGAATCAGTTTGGCAAAATCATCTCTACTTTAACAAAATGGATAATAGCTATTAAATCCAATCCATCTATTTGCCCATATTGTGCATCCTCACACATGAGTGTCAAAATCAAACCACAGTTTCTGCCATTGTATTTAACTCACCTGTTATAAGTTAGAGGATAGATGAAGTACTCAAATAAAGATTAAAATAATAGTATGTGAGGCTATGAGTTAAAGCCGAAAATGATTTTAAGTATGATAATAGCTTATTAAATTGCATATATCTTACTTTTACTCTATTGTCATGTCCCTCATTCCCACATTAGAAAAGTACATAGAAGGTTCTCACTAAATTATATGTACAATTATGAAAAAAAGTATTGAAAAAATATGGACACAGTGTGGTTTTAGCTTATTGTGACCTGTAGGGGGTAGTGTGTTTTTGAGGATTTGCAATACGTTCTAATGGAGATGAAGAGAGGGATGTGATTATTCTGGAAAACTGGCTAGAGGGTTGCTCCCAGAAAGATAGTGATGAATTCTTCCAAAAGGTTACAGTAAAATCACTTTCACAACCATGTTCACTGCTGCACTATTCACCGTAGAAAACTGATGGAAATAGCCCAGATTCCCTTTGGCGGAGGGATGGTTAGAGAAAGTGTGGCACATGTACACAATTGGATTGCACCAATCCATTATGAAGACTGTTACATTATTTGCAAAGAAATGGATAGATCTAAAAATATGTTAAGTAAACTAAGTCAGAGACACACACACACAAAGGACCCATGTTCTGTCTCATATTTGGAAGATAGAACTTTATGCAAGTTTTCACAACAATATTAACCAAAGCATGCTATTTGCAGAGGAGAATTTCAAAGGTGTATTTTCTTATAAAATTGAATTTTTAATCCAACAAAATGAATACCAGGAAACTATCACTTAAGGTGTGAGGGGAATTCAAAGGGAAGGAATAAAAAGAGTTATGGAGGAAGAGCGTGAAGGCATAATATTCAATACAGATAGTATGAAAGTAGAAAAAATTAAAGTGGGGTGAGATTTGGAAGGGTGTGGAGAAGTTATGTAAAGATCCATTGTACTTAAAAACTGATTTGTTGAATGGAAATTCTCTTGTACAATTATTTAAGATAATAAAAATATAATTAAAAACAATGGAGACATTTTATCTTAAACTGTGTTCTCTTAAACCATGAGTCAATATCATAGTTTCCTCCTCAGAAATGTTCTTTGCAGGTATGTTCCTCACATTAACAGAAAAGTGATCAGCACAATGTATATCAATCCATCACATTGCACATCATAAAGAGACACACTATAAATTCTATTTCCATCTCTTTTAAAAATAAAATTGTTTGCTCTATAAATTGATCAGAGGCATGAATTTTGTGGCTAGTTAGTTCATTGAACATCTGTCTCTCTCTTCCTCTCATTCATGGTTCTCATATGATTGTTCCATAATTATCCTAATTTATTTTGTTGTTATATTTTTGGTTGCATCATTTCACTTTCTGCTCTGCCATTTCCCAAATCATTTACATAGAAAGTATTATTTCCTATGTTTTCATTCCTAGAATAAGCTGCACATGGAGACACCACTGGTCCTCATTTTCATTCTGTACCTTTTAATACGGAGGAAAATCTTTCCTCTGCTTTCTATCAATTCTCTACTCTCCAGTTAGAATAATTTAGAATAGTAAAAATGGAAAAAGGGAAAATAAGTCATGGTGAAAAAAAAAGATGCAGAAAATTCACTGGATTTTTCTGAACAGTTCAACCAACGTCAACTACTGGGGAAATACATAGACACCTCATTCCGACTGGTACTCAGTCTCTGGTTAGGCAATTCTGATGAAGATGAGGAAGAAGATGAAAAAGTGAGGAATGGTATCATTTGCAAGAAAAAATGGAGAAGGATCCAAGCAAATTTCTTCTTTGGGCTGCCGAAATTAATCGACTTTCTACAGTGTGGTGAAACCTTTCCAAAAAGGCCACTAGGGATGACGATGAGTATACCGCTCTTCATCAGGAAACCTACAGTTGACACTGACACATTGTCCATGAGTTGGTGGCTCGAGGCAGATATTCATGCAATAACTGTGAATGGCTGGACACACCTGCACAGTGTTTATACGTGGAATAATACGAGTGTGGCTTCTTTCTTACTTCATCATGATGCAGATACCAATGTCTAAACGAAAGGCCTCTTGACCCCCTTGCATCTTGCTGCTGGGAATAGAAACAGCAAAGATACGTTTGATCTCCTTCTTTTGAACCATTATATTAAACCAGGTCTGAAGAACAACTTGGAAGAAACTGCATTTGATACTGCCAAAAGATAAGTATGTATGACTACCTCTTTGAAGTTGTGAAAGGCTGTACAAATTGTTCTCCTACGTCTTAATGATTTGGTTAAGTTACTTAAATTTCAAAAATGCCAGTCCATCCTTTGTCTCTGTACAAAATATTTTCACAATACAAAGCAACAGCAATATCTTACTTTAAAAATTCATGGATTCCATGGTATTCTTCCAAATGAATTGCCTGACTTTGATGTCAAAATATATTCAAGAGTTGTTTGTATACATCTATAATGATTTCTGTAGAGCTTGTGATTTTTAAAATCAGAAATAATTTTAATGTATCTGTTGAAATGAGTAGTACAGAACCTAAAGACATTTCCCGTGCTTGTCTGAAGAAAGTATATTTTAACATATTCTGTATTCTGTTTGTAAAATGTCCATAATCTATTTCATTCTCTCCTAGATATAATGCTTTGAATACTACATTATTATATATTATATAAATTCATTAATAAATGTGTCCTTACCGATTGCATTCCATATAAAAACAGTTTAAGATTCTTTTTTCTCCTAGGTCCTTATAGTATTTTATTTCTTTGGGATAAAATTAAAATGTTATCTAATTTCAAAAGTTTTGTAAAGATTATGCTATGTAAAGACCTTTCTATATTGAAGATTTAATACACTGATGTCAAACTAACTTTTAATTATATGAATCACATATGTTGTTACACTTGTATTTTTGTAATCAACTTTTTAATAACTGTTTTTCATTTCTAGCAACTGAAGAATGAAAAATATGGAATAATTCGCATATTTTCATATCATCCTTGTCCAAGTGGCATGTTAATCTCTATATTGTTGTAATTTATGTATATGTGCTGCTGAAGCATGTAGTATCCTGTAAATTTAAGTTGTTAATGATGCAATCTTTATACAGGCATATATCCTTGGTTGCCTATTTGTAGCAAGGAAACCTTATTGTTACTAACAATGTTATTGATCTTATTTCTCTGAAATTCTGTGTATAGTGGAAAAACATATTGTTTGGTAGATTGCTCAAACTTGCATTTTTTTGCCAATGACTATTTTAAGACTTTTTCATTTTAAATTTGATCATACTTTGAAACCTTTATGGCTAGGTTCAAAGAGATGGCTTTTCAAGTACGTATTTATCAACTGAGTTAGCTTTGTGGAGCTAATGGATTCAAAATAAGCCTTGCTGAAGTGCTACTTCTAAAATTTTGCAGCTTAAAATTTCCCAAATGAGGTCTTACTGGCACAAATGTCTACAGACCCTTTACCCTTCTTCCATGTAGTAACAGACCAAACAGAATATCTTATTCTCACAACAAAGATTATCTTACTGGAAAAAAACTAATCTTAGTTACAAGGGATCATAGAGAAATAAACAGTTCTGACTAGAAAGTATTTTATCATAATATAATTGTTTATTATACCTACCATTTCAAAAGTAGCTAAAGCCAAGAAGGTGAAAAAAAATTGTTCTTATGCATGATTACCTAATGTCCTGACCATCCACCCAGGCAGGAACTTACACTACTGAATTTCTATCACCAAATATTTCCATAGCTCCAGGAGAAGTCCATATTTTTCTCCTTGATATTAGGCCTTAAATTGGTAATGTTTTAATGACAGTGTTTCCTCTTGCCTCTAGGCTGTAAATCTACAAATGGTAAAGCTTTAGGTCTAACTCTACCAAACTCTGGGGTAGAGATAATGGAATAATACTGTAAAACAGAGTTGCCTTTGATACCCTAACCACAACAGAACAATGACAAACGTTTCCTTATATTACATATAGTTATATATTTTATATTTATATGTGCTAATTTTATGTTTCACACAATGAAACTTACTAGAATTAATCGATAATTTGACAAATAAATTGATATTTATTACAATAAATAGATTGGAATATAAATAATTAGGTTTAGAATATATATTAGAATATAAGAAGTATCAATGCAATGTCTTTGGTATAAACTTGTGATACCTTCTAAGTGTTCTTAGTCTACTGAATTCACATGGTAAAAAACAATGTTGTTTTCCTCTAATCTGCAAGGGATTTTACTCTGCTGCTCTGTATATTGTTTTAACTCGTTGGCCCAGAATGGTTTTCTAAATATTTCTGATTATACCCAAATTTTGCTGATATGATGTCCAAAAGGTATTATTATTCTACAGGACCCACGCATCCTAGGATCCCAGGTCCCAGTTATCTGCATCATCAGATAACAAGGGCAAGTCTTCCTACCTAGGCCCATGCAACATGCCAACAGAAAGTAATTGAAGACTCATCTTAACTTCTCATTTCCTATAATAATTTAGTGCCCCAATTACACAGGGTTTAGCAGTAAGCAATTGTGAAATGCAAGGCAACTTAAGAATGAAAGATGAGATCACAAAATCTGAGAGAAACTACTGTAATTCACACTTTCAATTTACAGATGACTAGCCCATATGAGTGAACATGATCACAAATGTCACAAGAATATTTTTAATACCCCTCTCCTAATGATTAATGAAAGATTTCAGTCTAGTATAAGTAGGGCAAAAAATAGTTCCTGGAAGGATAGATCCATAATTTGTCTACCAAGGCTCGGAAAACTTGAATTAGAAGTCAAATATCATTCAGAAAAACATTAATTGAGAAGATCCTTAGTGCTTCAAAACACTGGTACTTCAGTAAAACTTGGTTATGTAGTATAAAAAGGTTGTCATTCTCAAATCAATGGTTACCTATATTTAATCTCCCGAAAATATATTCCTTTTCAAATAATTTTTTAGGGGGTCCGGGTGTGGGGCCTGATCTCTGGGCTTGGGCTCTGTCCCTCAGCTCTTCAGCTTAAGGCTAGGACTCTACCACTTGAGTCACAGCACAACTTCCAGATTTTTCTTTTTTGGTCATGTGATGCTGGGGAATTGAACACAGGACCTCATGCATGCAAGCAAGTGCTTTACCACTGAGCCACGTTCCCAGACCCTCAAATAAACTTTTTAAAGTCACATTCTCCAAAATAACATTTGACGAGTAGATGATACTTAGTGACATTACAAGTTTTTCAAGTGGAAGGAACAAGTTACAATAGAGTTGATTTATTATCCAGCACTAATACCAAACAGGTTCAACCATTCCTTAAATTATAGAAATAGTAGCCCCCTCCATTTGTGTTGTTCAGTAGATGCCTTCCAGAAATGTGTTACATAGATCAGCCTCCCATATTTCAAGCCTAAACATTAGCTAATAAAGTAAGTTTCATCAAATAATAAGGTACATTTTAAAAGATCACGGATATTTGCCTTATCATGTTGATTGATGTTTTCCTTAAGAAAGATGACTTCAAGTTTTGAATATGGGTACTCATTAGAAATGTGACAAACATAAAATCTGTCTTCTATTTCTATCATATTCCTCCACAGTAATAAATTTTAGTTTTCTTCTTTTCCCAAAAGTTATAGGTAGTAGAAAATATTATCCCATGTAAAATAAAATAATCACAAACCATTGTACGAAGCCATTTATAAAAACTGCTATTTAGGAAAACATTCTAAGCCATTTTTAAACTTTCTTGTTGACTAGAGATTAATCTTCCAAATGGATAAGAATAAAATCATGTCTAGGTGCTTCACGTCTCCAGTCTTGCAAATTGTTATTGCAGATGAATTAATTATGGAAATATAAGCTGATATCAGTTCAAGTATATGCAGGATTGAAATGCCATGGAATGTACATAAACCTGTCAAAGTATGAACAGACAGTTTAAAAGAATGACTATCAAGAAGTTGAAACCAGAGAAGAATATTAGTAAAAACATAGAATGAATGAAAAATGAAAAAATGGCAAGTACAACTAGAATACTCAATGTACACATGTGATAAAGGAAGTGGTAAATCTGAAATAAATCTTGGAGAAGAGTTTGGTTGAGAATGATAGAAGGAGTGACTCTGATCCAGGAGCGCTGGACAATTACAAGGACATATTTAATTGTAACACACTACCAAAACCTTTTGAAATTCAGTTAAAAACACAACAAATACCAAACACACAAAAATCACAACCAAACGGCAATCTCTAGAGAGTATGAATATGACCTCTCAAAATTTTAAATAGTTAATCAAAAGCAGTATGGGAAAATCAAACCAACTGTTCAAAGAGGGCAGTTTGGGGTAGGGGAGAATTTTGAACAGACTTAAATAGATTGTTAACGTTATAAATCACCTACATCTGCAGCAAATATTTTCTAATGGGAGATCTCTTTGTGTGAACTGGATATTCCAGTCCTGAGATACACTTGATAGCTGGTGAATATAGAATGGAAGAAACAAGAACAAAACCCATTACTCCATTGGAGAGAAAACGGTCCTCTGTGTTTTCTCTCATCGCTCTTTACTACTCTTTTTCATACTTTTCAGTCAAGTGATTTTGAATTATATCTTTCCTTCTTTGTTCTGGCAAAGTAATCGGTCAATGTAATTCACTAAATAGTATTTGCCATTTTTTTCTATTATGCTGTTTACTTGTCCAAGCGAGTCCATTAAACTTCCCTCTTGTATTTGGTTGCCACGAAAACCCAACATCTATGATAATGAGGACAAACTCTCATGTAAAACGTTGTCTAAACGTTGTCTCCACAAAACCAGTCCAAGAAGCTGTGATCACAAATATTTAGCTATACTCTTTTGTTCTTTTACCTTGAAAGTCTTCTTGTGTCTAAAGTGCCCACAAAAATAAATACTCCACCACTTTTTGGTTCAATTACTTCTAACCTTAAAGATATAGTTTGCTAACAAGATGCTTAGAGGAAACCGAAGAATACTCCACTTTTATCTTCTCACTTAAGACTCTTGTTAGATGCCATATCAGGAACAGTGAAGTTATTCTTTGCAAAATTACTTCAATAGATTATTTTTCTGTTGGTCTTGCATTTGCTTAACAAGATGTATGGAGGGGCTGGGAAGTTGGCTCAGTGGTAAAGTACTTGCTTTGCATGCTCGAGACCCTGGGTTCGATTCCTCAGCACCACATAAGAAAAAAAGCCGGAAGTGGCGCTGTGGCTCAAGTGGTAGAGTGCTAGCCTTGAGCTGAAGAGCTGAAGGGCAGCGCCCAGGCCCAGAGTTCAGGCCCCACGACCAGACCCCCCCCCCAAAAAAAACCCCAAAAAACAAACAAACAAGATGTGTGGAGAAGAATAGAGTTAAATCACCCATACCTTGGATGACAGTGTCTGTTACAAAGGACAATACTTTTATGTCCTATTTCTATGTCCTCCTCTTAGCTCTTACCTGATTTCCAATTAATCACAGCTTCTTGGCTTAAAGTCTAGTGAAGTGGAAGGACAATAAGGCCTCCCCCACTGCTACGTCTTCATGGTTTCTCTTTTAAAACTGTTTTATTTGGATGTGGAATTTATTTTTATATCTTCATTCGATCTAGTGTGCATTGAAGTGAGCCAAATAGGCTGTGTAAAACCACTTTAGGTAGCAAAAATATTAAGACAATCTATTTTAAAAAGTTTTGGCCTCCCTCCACTGCTGAAGCCAATACGCTTAGGTAGGGCTTCTAAGAACACTGTTTTCTTACTATTTCCATTTGCTCTTCTTTTCTGATCCCAAAACTTTTTGGCTTATGTAATAAGAGAAGTCTTCACTGTCTCATGTTAATAATGATATTATATTTTTGAGCCACTTAGAAATGTGAAATCATTGGTTTGAAGTATTCAATCAGATTTTTTTCTGTGTTTCAGTGCTGTATGTGCAAAGACATTGTAGAATGTATTATAAACAGAAAAGTGTAAACCCAATAACTTTTTTCATTGTGGAGGGAACTTTCTCCCTAAATAGTTTGACCCCAATTATCTTTTTCAGAGAATTACCGTTTGGTTAGTAAAGGTCAAATCATAATTTTGATGTCTATTTTTAAAGAAGTTTGAATTTAAATTCCACTACAACCTTGTTTCACACAGTAAGAGTTTATTTCTTGGGTAAAGACAATTCTCAAGGTAACCTACAGGATTTACAGCAAGGTTTGTGAGGTCTGTTTGTTTCGTGTGAAAAAGAGCCATCTTCACCCACATTGCTCCCTCTCAGCTAAGTCTCCATGGATTTATTTGCATGAAAGCCTATTCTACCAGGCAATTAAAAAAAATTTTAATAGGCTAACTTGTTAAAAATTTTGAACAATTAAAATTTACCTGTCATAACTTTAAAACTCTTTTGAAATTCCTTTAACAGAATCCTAATTCGACCTATACCATCAAAAACAGTTAACATGTAGTTTTCATAATATCGTGTCCATGCAACTATTATTTTCCAGGGCCTTTGTTATGCTATATATATGACCATATATGCTGATGCTAAGCAAAATGAAATCCAAGATATGGAAACAGAGATTTTTATTTGCGGTTGTTGTTTTTAATGTACTATGTGATTTCTATTTTCTTTTGGCATTTTTCCCTATGGTTTATTCCCTGCTGTATTTGATTTTGATACCCTGTGTATTGGTATACATTTACCTTAATTAGGGAAGGGAATAGGAACAACAAAATGGCGAGAAACAGTACAAAGGGCAAACCAATACAATAGCAATGCTCACAAGACAATATGATGGAAATGTACATTACAACTTGTGAGGGGTATTGTGGTGAAGGAAAACTGTGAGAAAAATGAGAAAGGGGATAACAAGTTTGAAACATTATGTATTCACTACCTTACAATTTCTGTAACTCCACTTTACATAACTTTGACAAGAAAATTAAATTAAATAAATAAGCTACACGAAATAAAATTTCACTGTATTGGTATAGCAAATATTATTATTTTTAGTAACTTTTAAAAATCAATACTATTTGGCATTAAATATGAATTAATCACCCCTTTTTAATCAAAGGGCCATCAACTTGAATGTTATCTACCTAGACAATATTTTCACAATATACTTGCCAATACTTTGAAAAAAGAATAAATTTAAACTTTCTCATACTAAAACAGAAAACAGTTTCATTCTATTGAAATTCATAACTTTTAAAAGTAAATAAGTTGTTAAGAGGACAGAATATATGTGTTCTTCAAAATTCCTATGACTAATAACTACTCATTTTCAAATTCTGAACATTCCTACCTGAGAGCTTCAAAACAGTACCTGTTTGCATGTTATGTAATTCTGCAATAGATTCATATTCCAATGGGTTGCTACAGATTGAGAAGTAAACAGAAAAATAGCCACATTCTGGTAAAGGATAAAACTATGAAGCATCTGTAATAATTAATTCTTCAAGAGTAAGCAATTCTTGATCAGAGTAACCTATTATTTCTATGACCATTAATCAGAATATTTATGCCATAAAGTCATCCTAGCCCAACAGTTTCCAAGGTGTAGGGTGCACCTCAAAGTTCCCTTAATTTACATCACGAATAGCTTATCTCTATTGTGAAAAAATACTACACCTCTGCTAATGTGATGCGTTCTATGTTCTGGAAAGAACACCACAATTAACTCTGTTGCATCATTTTCCCCCACTGGTATTCTTGAGATCAGAACATTTGCAAATATTATTCATATCTATACTTTTTTAACTATCAAAGATATTCAGGATGCTAAGAGTGCAATGTTACAGTTCAGAGCCCACCCAGGCAGGAAGGTTCCGTAGATGCTTATCTCCAATAAACTTCTCAGCAAAAGCCAGACAGAAGTGGCACTGAGATTGAAGTGGTAGGGCACAAGCCTTGAGCATAAACAGGCTCAGAGACAGTGTTCAGGCCCAGAGTTCAAGCACTAGGACAAACCAATAATACAAAAACAAAAATGAAAACAAACCCCAAACCTAGCATTTTTTCTCATTGTATACAGAGGCACATAATTAAGGAAATTGCTTCCTGTGTTACATAGGTAGAAGAAAGAAGATGTCACACAATTATTCTCCTCATACTATGTTATACCAAAGCCTCAAAAAATTGCTTTTTCTAAATTTATAAATTAATATCATCCATTTCTTGGCAACTCTGTCTACATTATTCACATTATCATTTTATACATGAATTGTTGGAATTATCTATTAACTAATTTCTAATTTTATCTCTCTTGAAAGAATATTCTAGGCAAGTAGACTGCAAGAATCATTTGTGAATTTGTCAATTAAACCCTCTACTTCAAAATAATTTTGGGGCTGGGAATGTGGCTTAGTGGTAGACTGCTTGCCTTACATGCATGAGGCCCTGGGTTCGATTCCTCGGCACCACATAAGCGAAAAAACCCGCAAGTGGTGTTGTGGCTCAAGTGGTAGAGCACTAGCCTTGAGCTGAATAGCTGAAGGACAGTGTGCAGTCCCAGAGTTCAGGCCACACGACTGACAAAAAAGAAAAGAATTTTGTAGTATCCAATAGAATATGAAATTACAAACAAAACCAAAATATTTATTTTAAATCTCAATTCTAATTTAGCAACATTTACAAAGTCCTACATTAGACAAACTTTGCTATTTCTCAGGCTTAAGCTTTTGTAATCCTTCATTATTTCTTTGGAATCCAACAGAATGATGATTACTTACTTTCTCAAATTTTGGAAGGTATTCATGAGTCATTTTGCATCTAAGAATGTTCTGTAATGGAGAGAGAATTTAAAATACAAGTGAGGATTATATATGAGTTGCATTTCAATAGGTAACTTGACTTCTCAAAAATGACAAAATTAGCCCAACCTTCCAACTGTGTATTCCTTTCTTGTTTGGTTTCTTTTATTAAGACAAAATTATACTACCTGGTCCAGGGAAGGTATCACTATGTAATTCTACTCTCTAATCTGTTTTAGTCTGAGTGCTAGAATTCTAGGCTTATATCACATTGCCCTGCCATAGTTTCTTGTTTTATTTAATCTAGTTACAGATAAGCAATTCTGAATTTCTCCAGTGATATTACCCCCTACACTGCGCAGACTGTTCCTGTACTATTTTCAAACATTTTCTAACATTTGACACAGGATATGAACATTTTCACATGCACCTGCGGGGTCTCTGATTCATTCCTCAATGGATCCAATAACTTTAATAATGATTACTTGATTCTCTTACTATCTCTGGTCCCTACCTATGTAATATTCTCAAACATTTTTGAAAAAAGTAATTTGAGGACTTTCTTATATTAAAAATTATCACATGATTCTAGTCTTACTCAGGACATATTTTCTATTGTTTTCTAACTTTTCTACATTTTATGAGAGTCGTTTCATTTGTGTATTTGTGTGTGCACATATAAGTGCCTCAGTGTGTATGTGCATGTTTGTATGAAAAAGCCTCAAGCTCTTATTCATCAATCTTGCTCATGACTGGTATTCCATCACCTGAGCCATTCTTCCAATCCAGCTTTTGGCTCCTCAATTATAGGTACTGTTGCAAAGACTGTTCTTCCCTAGCTGGATGCAAACGGAACTTCCCAGGCTCCTTTACATTCTTAGGTTTTATTTCTCTAGGAGTATCAACTTTTAAGCTATAATCATTTTTGTGAGTGTAAGTCTATGCTCTAGCCCAGATTTTAACTCAAGAATTCATATAAAGATAGATGAATATACCCATTACATATCCTGAGTGTACACTGTTAGAAATGTGATAGTAAGCTGAGTGGTGGTGAGATCTGAGGATTGGGGTTCAAAGCCAGCCCGGGTAGGAAAGTTTTGGAGACACTTTTCTGCAATTAACTACAAGAAAACTGGAAGTGGCACTGTGGATCAAATGGTAGAGCATTAGCCTTGAGCTGAATAGCAGAGGAACAGTGCCCAGGCCCAGATTTCAAGTGCAAAGACCACCACCACCAACAATAAATATATAAGGAAAGAAAAATAAATATCATCTTAGCCAGCAGTTCATTACTAGTATAAGCCCTGTTCTCTCAAGATGGATTTTTTTTCCAGTTAAGTCCATACTCTTATATCTGACTTGCATTGGAACCAGAATTATACTTCCATTCTACTTTCTACAGAGTTGTGTGATTAGCAAGCGTGATTTAGGAAGGGAGTGGCCTCATACTTCGTGTTCCACCTAGGAGTAATGCTTTCTCTATATCACTCCCAAAAATCTGCATACTGGACTTGGCTTTATTGTTTCAATGTTGTCTTATTTGTAGAGTCTTCTATAGTGTATTGAACCCATATATTTTAACACAGAACTTCTCTTTCTCCTCTTATTACTATAGTTTCCCTTAATGTTAACTCATATACACCTGGGAAATAATGTGCTGTACATACACTCACAAAAAGAATGATCTGAGAACCTTCTTCCCATTTAAAATTCACTTTAGTTTACAGAGACCTTACAAAGTTTGAACTAAATATACTCATGGATAATATACTTATAAGCAATATAAATTTCATATTTTCTCTTTACTGTTTTCTCTGAAACACATGTTACCTCAGTTCCAAAGGTGTCCTTGTGTTATTTCAGTGAAGCCAGAAAACATTCATTATACCTCAAGCAGCGCCATCGATTATTACTTGAAGTAATGGTAACTGGATATGGAAACTGATCCCAGGAGAGGAATGGAACATTGAGGAACGACAAACTTCAAGTTAACTTGTGCTTTCCTTTCTACTGTACAAGAAAAGAATCCCCAGGCTTGAAGGAAACTCTGTCCTGGACTTTTTTGAGTATGTTCTTTACTCATATAAAACTTTTCTGTAAAGTTATAGTTGAGAGAATTACAAAAAGAAATAATGTGCCATTTGAAAGCCATCATAGAACAAAAGGAAATAACGTTGTTTTAAAAGTGTTCTACTGCAAAGAAACAAAGACATGGAGCTTTTAAAGTGCCTTATGGATGGATATTTCACCCCTGAGATGAATCTCTATTTGTAGGAGTCAATTATCAATTTGTTTAGACTGGTCCTGAGTTCTCCAGAGCAATAAGGATTCCAAAAAAGCAGGATCCAGTGAGTATGATCACCAAAAGGAGCCTCTTGTCAAATGAGTACACCTTTAAGGAGGGTCCCAAAGAAATATCTGGGTTTTTTTTTTGTTTGCTTGTTTGTTTAGTTTGTGCTGGTTCTGGAGCTTGAACCCAGATGCTGGACCCTGTCCCTGAACAGTTTTCTTTCCTGCCCATCTGCCCCCAAAGCTAGTACTCAACTGCTTGAGCCAAAACTCTACTTGTTCTTTTTTGGTGGTTCATTAGAAATGAGTGTGACAGACTATCCTGCCTGGGCTAGCTTTGAACTAAGATAGTAAGAAAGCTAAGTGACATCAACTGAATAGACTTCTCTTTTGAAACATCTAATATTTGATGAAGTTTGTAAAGCTAATATTTGACAATTTTTAAAAGTAGAGAATATGTCTAGCAAAGAAGCCATAAAGTAAATAACTTAGAAAAAGTAGGTTTATTGAATCATTTTGGAATTTATTTTTCTGCTTGGGAAGATTATTAATCTTGTCGTTCCTTTGGGGGAAACAAAGTCATATTTCACTTTATTTGTTAGTCGTGGGGCTTGAACTCTGATCCTGGGAGCTGTCCCTCAGCTCTTCAGGTCAAGTTGAGTGCTCTACTACTTTTGCTACAGCACCACTTCCGGGTTTCTGGTGTTTAATTGAAGATAAGGGTCTCATGTGCTTTCCTGACCAGGCTGGCTTTCAACCACAATCCTCTGGTCTCAACATCCTGAGTAGCTAGTATAACAGGGGTGAACCACCAGCACCTCGCTCATATTTGCATTTATGTGCACTGAATGACACTACGTAGACAAACAATGGAAATTTGAACCCAATGATACCATTGCAGTTTTTCAGAAAATTTGAGGTAGCAATAAATATGTCCTCCTTTTCCATTCTGTTACATTAATGCCTCATTAGCTATGGGACCCCTCCATTAGCATCCTCTAACATCTGTATAGGTGTATTTAGTATCAGGAAATGTTCATAGAGAAATATAGAAAGACAGATTTTTAGAAAGCAAAGCATATCGAGTATGAAAGAACAGCATAGAGAGAGATACATTTATCACACAGAGATTAAGAACTAGCCTAAGAGATTTACAATGCTAAAGGCAATGAGGAATAAGCCTAGTTGAAAACTAGTTCTTCAATAACCAAAATTTTTTTGTAGAACAATTTCTGGTATACCTTAGTTACTATCATTCATTCCTTCCCTCTGGAGTTATTTTTTCTCTTGTGTCACAACTATTAATTAGCCTCTGCCTTTTTGTTGCGGTCACTGACCAAAAAGGTTTCTAAATGTCACTTAGATTACCCTTCTCTTTGTGATTAGCAGTGACCACACAAAATCCTGGAATCTTTGAATTTCCAGAATTAATCTTCACCTGACATCTAAGCACATTCCTGGCATTAATTGCTGTGACCTAATAACCAAAACTTTTTTTAACACATTATTATAAGTAAAATACATGAATTAGAGACTATTGTCAGGTGTCAGTTTGTAAGGAGCAATTATATATTCAAAGTATGGATTCTTTATTTTGCATTTACTAATTTTTTTCTTTTTATATTGTGAACATTCT